>NW_004524659.1:8946542-8948264 GCF_000260255.1 Octodon degus
GTCAGTATTGGAGATTGACTCTTAGGGCCTTGATCATATTCTTATCACTGAGCTATTTCCACCCACCAGCCCACCCCCTACACCTGGTTGTGATTTAAATAAAGTAAGTTGGTCAAAGAACAGTCTCATTGAGAAATTGATACTTGAAAAAAGGCTTTAAGAGTATGAGGGTGAAAAGTACAGTATTTGGAGAAAACTACCCAGAAGGAATAAAAATATTAAAAATCCCAATGTAAGCTAGGTGTGGACATAGTCTGAGACCAGCTGGAACTATATAGCAAGACCCTGTTTTGAAAAACAAAACAAATTTATGCTGTTTCACTCTCTTTTTTTTTTTTTTTTGTTGCTGTTACTGATAATCAAACTTAGGGCCTCGAGTTTGCCAGTTAGGCTCTGTACTGCTGAGCTATATGCCTGGCCCTATTTCCTACTCTTCTCAACAGTTGTTTCCACCACCCTTTTTCTTTTGTCAAAAACTGGGCATAGTTATCCTCTGCCTTCCATCTTGGAAGAAAGGATCTATTTATTATGTTGGAATCACCTTTCTTAGAATGCTTCTCATTCTTGTTTTTGTTTTTGTTTTTGATGACCTGTGATGTTGCATTACCTAAGTTGTTTCCTCGTCTTTTGTTTTTGTCTTTTTTTAACTTGAATCTATCTTACTAGAGGTAACTTCTAGAATTCTGGGTTCTGCCTTCTTTTGTTCCTGGAAAGGACTTATCCATTCTAAAGTTAAAATAAATTTTTTATAATGTTAGTTCTTTGGTGTTGCCTGCTTTTCTGTGTGTGTGGTTTTTTTTTTTTTTTTTTTGTGGAACTGGGGATTGAACTCAGGCCCTTGAGCTTGTCAGGCAGGGTCTTACTCTACAGAGCTAACTCCCCAGCCCAAGCCTCTCTGTTTTTGCCTGACATAATTTTACCAGTTAATAGAACAAACAACTATTTGACTGATTTTATTCTCCTTACATCACAGAGAAATCATGACAGTAGTTCCTTACCCAGTTTCACTTGTTTTCAGTTATTCATGGTCATCTGTGTTCTGAATATACAGTATTAATAAAAACTTTCAGAAGTAATGCATAAGATTAGTTGTAGCTAAATGTTCTTTACTGCAGTATGAGTCATCTCTTTCTACATTTTATCTATACTGAACACTTCTGCCTTTTTTCAGCTCAGAGAGTCCATAGTCACAGCACTTTGCTGGATGTGGTGGTGCACTATAATTCCAGCACTCAGAAAGCTAAGGCAGGAGGATCACTGAGTTCAAGACCAATTTGAACTACATAGTAAGACCCTGTCTCAAAACTAAAAAAAGAAAACAAAAAACTCCATAGTTTCAAGACATTTATTATTGTTATAATTGTTTTATTTTGTTAACCTTTTGCTATGCATAGTTCATAAGTTATAGTGTCATAGGTATGCATATATAAGGAATTGCTATATGTATATACAGGGTTTGAAACTCCTAAGTATAAGGGTGACTACTGCAATATCTTACTCAGATTAGAAAATTTACCAGGTATGATGGCACATGTCTGTAATCCCACCACTTGGGAGGCCAATGCAGGAGGATCACCCTGAACTACATAACAAGACCTTGTCTCAAACCCAAATGAACAAGATACCCCAAACTAGAAGTCTCATCCCTTTGTTCCCAGGTCCAGGGATCACATAAACCAGTTTTGTATTTTGTCTAAGCTATTTTTTTTTTTTTTTTTTTTT
>NW_004524659.1:8949169-8949678 GCF_000260255.1 Octodon degus
CCCCCAGCTTTTTTTTTTTTTGAGAGGGGTCTTGCTGTGTAGTGCAGGATGGCTTTGAAGTTGCTTATATAGACCAGGGTGGTCTTGAACTCATGGTGTTCCTCCTGCCTCAGCCTTCCAGGTGCTGGGATTACAGGCATGTGCCACCACTCCCAGCTAATTTTACCTTTTTTGATAACCCTCCTGATTATTCATGCTATTTCATGTTTTATTTTACATATTTTTATATTTTAGCATCTAGAATCTGTACCATAACATTTTGCTTTTTTTTTTTTTTTTTTTTTTTTTTTTTTTCTTTTCGGCAGAACCGAGGATTGAACTCAGGCCCTTGTGCTTGACAGGCATGTGCCACCACTCCCAGCTAATTTTACCTTTTTTGATAACCCTCCTGATTATTCATGCTATTTCATGTTTTAGCTTACATATTTTTATATTTTAAATATTTATTTTACACAATTTGCAGCTTGCACTAAATATATTTCACAAACTTCTGTTATCAGAGTTCAAAA
>NW_004524659.1:8949930-8951198 GCF_000260255.1 Octodon degus
GGGGCGGGCTGGCTGGCATGTGGTGCTGGGGGATTGAACCGTGGTCCCTGGGCTTTGCTAAGCTTGTTCTAAGTAGGTGCTTTAGACCACTGAACCATCTCACCAGCCCCCCAGCCCTTACATTCTTATAGGGAGTTTTGGAGTACCTATGAGATGCTTTAATCTATTAATTATTGTTGTAGAAAGATTGTTGCTTTTTTTCCCCTAGTACTCGGGATGATCACGAGGCCTCACAGATGAAGTTAGTATTCTACCACTGTACTCTATTCCCAGATGTTTTTAAATTTGGAGACAGGGTCTTACTCATTTGCCCGCGCAGACCTAGAACTTACAGTCCCTTTTTTTCCTTCCCCAAGTGCTGGGATTACAGGCATATGTTGCTGTACCTGGTTTTGTTTTGTTTCCAGTATTCAGTGAAGGTTCAGACTTTGCATTTGATTTTAGTCTTTTCTTGAATCTAAACTTTATATACTCTCCCTCTCATCTTTGCCTCACACCATTTTTTAGAAGAAGTGAACATGATTGTGAATAAAAATTTAGAGGAAGGGATTTACAAGAGACATGGTTGGAGAAGGCTTTTTAATATAACATGTTAACTCCTTCCAGGAGCATCTATAGATCCTACAAAGGTTAAAAGATAGGAAGGGATCATGCTAGACTCATCTAAGGACAGATATGAGCATAATATGCAGAATTTGATTCATAGATTATATACTTAGCATGCTTGGTGGGCTCACTTCTGAAAATAACTTTTCATCCAGATACTGTGTTGTTCTGTTCTCTTCATGTCTCATGTAACTCTTAACTTTTCAGGCATCACCCTACCTAATATTGAAATTAAATTTTTTCCATAGCATTTTAGAACTTGTGTGTGTGTGTGTCTGTGTCTGTGTGTGTCTATGTGCGCGCGGGGCCTTACAGCTCAGACTCATAGTGATCCTGATTTTAGCCTCTCTAGTGCTGGGATTACAGGTGTGCGCCACTATGCCCAGAGTGCATTTAGAACATTCATTCATTCATTCATTCATTTGTTCATTTATTCTGCAGAACCAGGGATTGAACTCAGGCCCTTGTGCTTGCCAGGCAAACACTTATTCTATTGAGCTATCTTCCCAGCACCTTCCACCACTTTAAAGTACTTTTAAAAATTGATTCTTTAAAAAATTGAGGAGCTGGAGAGATGGCTCAGTGGTCTAAGGCACCTGCTTGAAACAAGCTTGGCAAAGCACAGGGACCGCGGTTCGATCCCCCAGCACCACATGCCAGCC
>NW_004524659.1:8951647-8956502 GCF_000260255.1 Octodon degus
ATTTTTTTAATATCTCCATTGTCTTCCTTAACAGACAGCTGGAATCTTATTTACTGTAGTTATGTTACTTTTAATTATATAGACAACATCCAGATTCACATAGTTCTCACTTTTCTATGTAAGTACACAAGGAAGAAGTTGTGGGGATTTGTCATGTTCTAGGGCAGTGTAGTCTGGACTTTTTTTTTTCTTGGTGGAACTGGGGATTGAACTCAGGCCCTTGAGCTTGCAGGCGGCAAGTGCTTATTCTACTGAGCTATTTCCCCAGCCCCATGGACTTTTTCACAGCCTGTTTTTATTGTTGACCCACTTAAGTTGCTAGTTTGCCTCCGCTAGGTTTGAGCTTCTGATTCTCCTGCTTTACCCTCTCAAGCTGCAGGATTGTAGACGTGTACTACTGTATCTGACATCTGGTTAGAAGAATTATTTCAATAACCTTTTCAAATGATTGCAAATAGTTTTCTTTTGGTACTGTAACGCTGGATAAGTGTTAAGTTTTTAAATTGAAATGTAGAATTTGAAACTAGCCCTAAAGAAATTTTTGTTTTGGGACCGGGGAGATAGCTCAGTAAATAAGCATTTGCCTGGCAAGTGCAAGGGCCTGAGTTGAATCCCGAGTTCCGCAAAAAAAAAAAAAATTGTTTTTCAAGACGGTATTGCTGCATAGTTCAGGCTGGCCTCGAATTCACTGTGGAGCCCAGGCTGGCCTCAAATTCATGGCAGCTGGTTTCAGTCTACCACATGCTCTAACAGCCTAAAAGAAATTTTTTAAAACTAGTTGTGGTCCATCTGAGAGGTTGAGACAATACTTTTGGGCTGGGGAGATAGCTCAGTAGCATAAGTACTTGCCTGGCAAGCTCAATGTCCTGAGTTCAATCCCCGGTACCACAAAAAAAGTATACTTTTATTTAACATCCATTGATTTGTCTTAAATTTTGAAAAAACCCATGGGAGAGCCAGGCATAGTGGTGCACACCTGTAATCCTAGCACTGCCTTAGAACACTAACACTGCCTTAGAACAACACCCCCAACTACTTCCCCTTCCCCCAAAAAAATTCTCTTTGAGAGTAAGATCTGCCATACTGTAGTAACTACACATGACCATATACTGTATATTTCTAATGATTAGCTTGCTTCATTCTATCTGAAGAATTAAATAATCCCCAAGTGTGACATTCTTGCATGTAAGATTGATGTGGAAATTGGCAACCTAAGTAATTGCCCATTTGTGACTTCTTTAATGTGGTTGGTGTACAAAAGTTTACATGTCTTAAAATTTTTTCATAGAACTAATACTTGTCATTCTTGATTTGCTTGAATGGGTTTTCTTTATTTTGCACAGATTCCTTTATATTCTCAATGTGTTTCTGTATAGTTCGATGCACTGAGAAGTCCCCCCCCCCTTTTTAAAATTTCCTACTGTGGAGATGGTACTGGAATTTTTGTATATACTGCTGAAGCAGGATCAGTATGAGAATTTTTATCTTGCTCTGCCTGGACTGCTGTACCCTGACCTCATAGTTGGGTTCTACTGTTGTAGCTTTTTATCACCATTACCTTACAGATTGTCTTTACTGTTTTCCTAGTTGTGTCCTTTTCTTTGCAATCTTGTGTCTGTTGCCTTTTCTGTCTACTAACTTTGATGGTTCACATTTTCCAGTAGCATCCTAAGAAAAAACTCATTTAGAGGTCAAAGTTTTGAGCATTTGTATACCTGAAAAATGCCCTTTTTTGTTGTTGGGAATCGAACTCAGGACCTTGCACTTGGGCCAGTGTTCATGTTTTTGAGACAGGCTCTCACTTGTATTTCAGGCTGGATTTGAACTCTTAGCAATCCTCCTGCCTCAGCCTCTTGAGTACTAACTAAGGCTACAGGTGATACCACCATGACTGACTCTAAAAGCACCTTTATTAAAATGTGCATCAGGTTGATTGGTTCGGCTTAGAATTTTTCTCTCAGAATTTTGACTTCTAACTTCCTGTGTTCTTTTTGAGAAATTTAATGCTATTTATTTATTATTATTATTTTTTTATTTTAACATTTATTTTGTGTGTGTGTGTGTGTGTGTGGCCAGCTCAGCCCACCAGGGGGCGCGGCTGGCTGGCATGTGGTGCTGGGGGATTGAACTGCGGTCCCTGTGCTTTGCCAAGCTTGTTCTAAGTAGGCGCTTTAGACCACTGAGCCATCTCTCCAGCCCCCTTTAATGCTATTTAGAGCCTCCTTCTTTTTGGTGCTGGGAGTAAAACTCAGGACCTTGCACTTGCTAAGCAGGTTATGTATAGAGCCCAAGTTTTTCATTGATACTTCTTTGTTTCTGAAAACATTGTAACATCTTTTTCTTTGTGAACTATTACAGTATTATGCTTAGGTATGGATCTTTTTTATTATGTAAGTACCAAATGAGCCCTTTCAGTATGCAGATTCATGACTTTTTGTTTTGGTACTGACACTCAAACTTAGGACCTTGCGTTGGCCAGGCAGGCACTTTTTCCTATGAGCTACATCCCTGGCCCAGATTGATGACTTTTTTTTTTGTGTGTGTGGAACCGAGGATTGAACTCGGACCCTTGCGCTTGCCAGGGAAGCGCTTATTCCACTGAGCCATCTTCCTGGCCCCAGATTGATGACTTTTGAAAGTTTTTGTAGTTCTTTGAATAAATTACCTCTAGTTATTTTCCTTTTTTTTTTTTTTTTTGACTTTTTCCCCCCCAGTATATAAACCAGAGCTTTTATACTCAGTTGTATCTCTAGCCTTTATCACTTTTTTATTTTGGTTTTTGCTTTGTTTTTTGAAACTTGCCTTTTTTTTTTTTCTTTTCTGCGGAACCGGGGATTGAACTCAGGCCCTTGCGCTTGGCAGGGAAGCCTATATTCCACTGAGCCATCTCCCTGGCCCCTATTGCTTTGTTTTTTGAGACAGGGCCTCACTGTGTAGTCCAAGTGACCTTGAACTCGCTGCCATCCTCCTATTTCCAACTTCTGAATCCTGGGATTAAAGGCATGCATCTCCATACTTGGCCTTCTCTTTATCACTTCTTGTCTTTCAGGACGGTCTTGCTAATTGCCCCAACTGGGTTTGAACTTTGAAATCTCAGGGCTTATTAGCCTTCAGCTTTCTGAGATTCAGTTATTGCATTTCCTTGTTTATTCTGTGTTACTAGAACTTCCACCAGGAAATGATACTGCCCTTTCGTGATGGAATGGCATCAAGGTGTCTGCTAGCTATGCCTAAATTTTCTAGTGTTAGGTAATGCAAAAAAAACCTTTGGAGTAAGGAGACCCTGTTGTTTTTGTTGTTGTGGTGGTGGTGCTCTTTTGTTTGTGAGACAGGATGTCACTATGTGGTCCAGACTGGCCTTAAACTATATATAGTTTAGGATGGCCACCAACTCATGGCAATTGTCTTGCCTCAGCCTTCCCAGATGCTAGGATTATAGGAGTATGTTACCACACTTGGCAGACATCCTGTTCTTTATAAATAGTAGTGCAGGCTCCCTCAGCTTTCTCATCTTCTGCATAATCTTAGTTATTGTGGAAACTTTTTCACATGCTTACTCAGAAGTCCTAATACTCTTTCACTGATAAAATATCTTTTCTTAATTTTATGATTGGCAAAAGTTTTATTTTTGAGACATAGTCTCCCTGTGTAGTCCAGGCCAGCCTTGGAACTTGCTAGGTAACTTAGGCTGACCTTGAATTCAAGATGCTCATCCTCTTGAGTGCTAGAGTTAGGGCATGTACCGCCATGCCTGCTCTCTGCACCACTCCCCTTTTTCTTTTACTGAAAGCAGCCTTTTTAAATTTTGAGACAGTGTCTTGCTGACTTGCCCTGGCTTGGCTGTAATGTGCTGTCATTCTGCCTTAGCCTTCACCAGTACTGGAAGTATAGGCATGAGCCACCGTGTCCAACTCTGTTTTGCTCTGCCTTTCCTTTTAATGGGGCCCTGCCAGTGAGTGGAATATTTGCTGCAACATTGTATTTAACCTTGGCTCAACAAAAGTGGTCATGGTCTTATCTGGAAAAAGGTGGATCAAAGTAAAATACCTTATGGACCAGTCATCTCCCCTGAAAAAATTACATTGCCTTCCTGTAATGAACTCAGCCTTGATCTTCTCCTTTGTTTTGGCCAGTGAACTTTTAAGTACTAGGTTTGTCATGGGCTTTCTTCAGAAAAGGATTCTTGGGGCTTGGGAGATAGCTCAGTGGAATAAGTGCTTGCCTGGCAAGTGCAAGGTCCTGAGTTCGATATAAAAGATTCTTTCATATCCTGCTTAGAGGTTTATGTGCCTTAGTGCACATTTTTTTGGACCTTCACTACAAAATGTTGATGAAGGTCTAACCATGTTTCTGTCTTGGTAATCCCATTGATTTGAGTATAACAGCTCTTCTAGGTCATCTCACTTGCTGGGTGTCCTCTTGAGTATATTGCTTTTTGGCATGAGTAAGGTTAAATTTTATGACAAGGAACATAGGCTGTGATCTGGGGTATTTCACCCAACCTTACTCGTGCTACTTTATATGAAGTAGTCAACTATTTTTATCTTTTTAACTGGGAGGATGTAAGTGTAGTTATTTCTTATATCACTTTTCCAGTTATTATATGGAGTCCTTATTTTGAGATAGTTGATTCCCTTCATTTCCTTTTTCTATTTGATTTTTTTGGTTGGTTAGTTTATTTATTTTTGGTCTTTTTGAGACAGGGTCTCATTACACAGTTCAGGCTGGCCTTGAGCTCACTTTGTAGCTCAGGCTGGTCTTGAACTGGCAACAGTCCTCTTGCCTCAGCTCCCCAAGTGCTGGGATTATAGGTGTGAGCCACCACACCTGGCTTTTTTTTTTGTTTTTGTGAGGG
>NW_004524659.1:8963602-8978131 GCF_000260255.1 Octodon degus
GATGAGAATCTGTACCTGTAGAAGTTATGTTATAATAAATTCTCAAATACTAAACTTTTTATAGAAATTATTTCTAAAAATTTTATCAACAATGAGTGGATGGACTTACTGTATGTAATATGAAATCTATTTTATTAAAATTTAAAATGACATTCCAAATCTGTTTTGTTTCGACAGGTTATAGTATGTGGTATATTGTCTATTTTCCCTTTTTTTGTTTGTTTTGGTGCTTATGGCTGAATTCAGGACCATGTACATGCTAGGCAAGTGCTCCACCACTAAGCTGCATCCCAAGTCCTTTTTATTTTTATTAATGAGATAGACTCATTAATTTGCCCAGGCTGGCCTTGTACTTGTGATCTTCCTGCCTCAGCATCCTAGTTGTGGGGATTACAGGTGTTCACCACTGTACCTGCTTAAAATTTTCATTAAATAAGTATACATGCACAGATTGACTTTTGTAGTGTGTTTGATGAACGCTGAAGTGGAACCTTATACATTATTGATAATTTTATTTTTAGAATGCTGTTGGAGTTCCCGACCTTCCACAGTTTAGTGCATTGGATGCAAATACCTAGATCCCAGTCTGTATTTTTAAGATAGGGTGTCACTAACCCAGGTTGGTCTTGAATTTGCTAGCCTTGCCAGTGCTGGGAATAGACCTGTTGTGCTGCAGCACACCCACTTTAGATTCCACTTAACCTGTGGAGTATTTCATCCACAGGATAGTTTTATCCTTGACAGATAAAACTTGTATTAGAGGGTTGTGTTGTATGTTAGGAGTTGGTGCCCAAAGAAACGAGAAGACCCAAGGAGTGTAGCTTCAGAGGTCTCACTGAGATTAGTCTCACTCTGACTCCAGAGCCACAGAAACATCTCACATTTATTGAAGGCTAAAGGCAGGCTAAGGAATGTGCATAACTGCTTTGGTGAACACTATTGACTTCAGGCATTTACAAAGTTTACACAGTGCTAGCCATTAACGTCCCAAGCAAGGGATGCAGCAAATAGCACCAGTAGAGAAGCTGTTATCTGCAACCTTGGATCCCAGCTTGCTGGAATTTACTAGAGAGACAACAGTAACAGTTCTCCTTAGGCTGGTTATTGCTCCCTGTGCCCTCAGGACATTAGGCTTTTGTTTCATCTGTATTTCCATAGGTTTGGATGGGGTGGTGATCAGAAAAAGTGGCTTTTACCTGGGTAATTGTGTAAACTAGCCTTTTAAAGTGAAAACAATTTTACTAAAGGGTTTTTCATGAGTGAAAACATGACTGCATTAAACTATTTCTAAATGTTGAAATGTCAAGTTCATTAAGTGATACGGTATCACCCCACCACCACCACCACTGGGGTTTGAAAAAAGGCCTTTGTGCTGAAGTACATCCCCTGTGTGTGTGTCATATAGTCATACATATTTTGAGCTTTGTTTCAGTTAACCAATTTAGGCTTGAGCTTGCAAACTATCCCATCCTCCCAGAATGGTGGGTTTTACAGTTACATAATCACTTGGGCCTTTGTCCTAATTCTAATATGAATCTCATGCTTGACATGGTTATACATAACTTTCCCTTCACATTTAAAGGTGTTGAAGTTTTGCAATTGATCATGATTTTGCCAATTTTTTTTTTTTTTTTTTTTTTTTTTTTTTTTTTCAGGAAAGGGTCTACAGGGTGTTCAGGGTCTCACAACTAGATCAGATTTGTAGTGATCCACCTGTTTACAGCCTCCCAACAGCTGGGATTACAGGCGTGTGCCACCACGCCCAGTCTCAATTGCCCTGTCAGGGCACCCCGGGGCAGGGCCAGCACAACAGGCCCAGGGATCGAACCCCCAGCCCCTGTGCCTGGTTGCAGGCACTTTAATCTGCTGAGTTATTTGGCTGGCACCTTATTTTGTCACTTAAACCAGTAACCTGCCATTTAATTCAACATTTCAACACCAGGTTAGTGGCCCTTAAACCTCAGTGCACTTTGGAGTTACCTAGAGGGCTTGTGAGGTAAAGTGTATAATTTGTTTTCTAATTAAGAGTGTTGGGGCTGGGGAGATGGCTCAGTAAAATAAGCGCTTGCCTGGCAAGTGCAAGGGCCTGAGTTCAATCCCCGGTTCTGCCAAAAAAAGTTTTAAGATGTACATTTCTAACTAGTTTCCAAGGGTGCTGTTCTAGGGGACCACAACTTTGAAAACTGTCTTAACCATTTTATCTCCAAAATAGCTTCATTCCTAGTATATATCCAAATATTTTCCCATTTTATATATAGAAAATCAGAGTAGCAAACTTCACATCTGAACAGGTATCTTTCTCACTTAGACAAAATACCTGAAACCCAAAATTAAAGGGGTATAGGTTTATTTAGCTTATAGTTTGAACAAGTTTCAGTTCATAATTGGCTGGCTCCAAGGTAGGGTGGCACATGGCAGAGGGACAACAGTGGAAGACAGCCAAAGCAACAGAGAAAAAAGCCAGACAAGACTTTCTACCCCTTAGATGGTAGGCAGGCTACCTCCCCTTGGGTGGGTGCAACACAGCCTGAATCCCAGCACTGGACCAGGAATCAGTCATAAACTTGTCACAAAGTAGGTTCAGTCATCTTTGAGAAGTACCACCTCCCATGGCTAAAACTAAAGCAAGTCAGTGGAATAGAGGGGGATGCTTCTACCTGCTGATTATTACATGAGTATCAATGTAATGCTGCCTTGAGAGCTTAACTAGTGCTCTACTGTGTAGAAGGAAAAGGGTTCAATTTAAGAGTTGCTAAATTGCCTAGGTTGGGTGGGTTCTGTCAGTTCTGCCCTGGTCTCCCAGAGTGGGATTAAAGGCCTGTGCCACTATTCTTGGTTTGGATTTTTTTTTTTTAAATTAAAATGTTGCTGTGTAATGAAGCTTTGATCTCACAGCAATCTTCCTGCCTTAGCCTCCCAAGTGCTAGATTTGTAGATATGCCAATATACATGGCAGATTTTGGTTTTTTTGAGACATGGTCTCACAGTGGCACCCAGGCTGACCTTGAATTGGTACCATCATGCCTCAGCCTCTCATATGCTGGGATTACAGGTATGGTACCAACATACCTGGCCCAACAAATTTTATTAGTTTTACTAGAAATTGATCTCAGGATCTTGCACCTTTACTGGCAGACACTTGTGCCACTGAGCTATATCCCCGGACCCTGACAGGTTTTCTTTTTTTTTTTTTTTTTTTTTTTTTTTTTTATTTATTTATGTGTGTGTGTGTGTGTGTGTGTGTGTGTGTGTGGCCAGCTCAGCCCACCAGGGGGCGGGACTGGCTGACATGTGGTGCTGGGGATCGAACCGCGGTCCCTGTGCTTTGCTAAGCTTGTTCTAAGTAGGTGCTTGAGACCACTGAGCCATCTCACCAGCCCCTCTTCTTTTCTTTTTGAGACAGGGTTTTGCTATGCAGTTTGGGCTGGACTTGTGCTCACTTTTGTAGCCCCCATGCTGGTCTTGAACCCACACCTGGTTCTAGGGCCAGCACAGTCTGCCTAGGATTCCAGAGCCAGCATGGCATGTGGAGCCAGGGATTTAATTTGGGACCTTGTGCTTGCTAGGTATGTGCTTATGCCTCTGAGCTATCTCCCCAGCCCCTGGTTTTATTTATTTTTATTTTTTTGGTGGAACCGGGAATTGAACTCAGGACCTTGCGTTTGCCAGGGAAGCGCTTATTCCACTGAGCCATCTCCCTGGCCCCCCTGGTTTTATTTTAAATGCAGAGAGAATCTACTAAAGTGGATGTGTGATGATAATATGACTGACATTTGGCTGTCACATCATGCTTCATGAAGAGTGAGTTAAGTATACAGTAGAGGGCCGGGGAGATGGCTCAGTGGAGTAAGCACTTCCCTGGCAAGTGCAAGGGCCTGAGTTCAATCCCCAGTTCCACCAAAAAAAAAAAAAAAAAAAAAAAACAATAGAATTTGTATCCACTTAAGGGTCTAGGCCATCGAGATAGTTCAGTGGACTAAGTGTCTGCTTAGACAATTGCAGGGACTGGAGTTGGATCCCTGGCAAGACATGTTGCACCAGCCCCACCTCCAGACATGCTGAACTGGTTACTGAGATGGGGCATGGTGGTGGTGCATTCCTGTAATCCCACCCTTGGGGAGGCTGAAAACAAGAGGATCACAGGAGTCCAAGCTTCCTAGTGAGACCCTGTACCAAACACATTAAAAAACAAAAGGCTGAAGTATCTGGAGGCAGGGTCCAAAGCTAGAATAGAGATGCAACATTGAAGATGGCTAGAAATGGTAGTTTTGAATATTTTATTTTATTTTTTTTAAATATTTATTTATTTTTATTTATTACATTTATTTATTGTGTGTGTGTGTGGCCAGCTCAGCCCACCAGGGGGCGGGTCTGGCTGGCATGTGGTGCTGGGGATCGAACCGCGGTCCCTGTGCTTTGCCAAGCTTGTTTCAAGTAGGTGCTTTAGACCACTGAGCCATCTCTCCAGCCCCAGTTTTGAATATTTTAGAGGTGAGCTGATAAGGGTTGCTGAGGGGAATGATGACAGTGTCCACTGAATCAAGGACAAGCTTACAAACTTTAAACTGTCAAGATTGCACTTAATAAAATGATAGAGCAAATTATGAGAGAATAGACAACAATTGGTTTGGATTTAAGAGGTTTGTTTTACACCAAGTGGAAAGCAGAAGAGAAGTCAGTAAAGTAACCAAAGTAGATGTCCTAATTTCAGATTACATTAAAACCAGGGGATATAATGAGATCATTTAGGGAACTACACATAAGGTAGAATGTTAATCCCAGTAAATGTAAATTGTCTCAACTTTTCAGTTAAAGATACGGGGTCTTGGCTGTGTATTCCAGGCTGATCTCAAACTCACTCTAGCTTAGACTGGCTTCAAACTCAGAGCAGTCCTCCTTCCCTAGCCTAAGTGCTGGAATTATAGGTGTACATCACCATGTCCAGTTGAAGTCAGAGTTGTAAAATGGTTTTCTTTTGGTTTTGTTTAATGTTTATAAACTATTTAAATGGATACATCTTACAAGGTGAAAAGAACACAAAAAGATATCAACCAAATTGTATCCAGGAAAAAGCTGTCAATAGAGTCTTTAAGGCAAACATTACTACTGGCTAAAAATTAGTAAAATTTTCAGTTTCATCAGACATGTAATGATTTTAATGTTCAGCATTCCTAGGTAATGTAGCCTGTGGGCTGCAGCATCTGACACCAGCTGTGGTGAGGAGACCTGCTCTGGAGCACGTCTTGCGGTGCAGGCCAGCTGCAGGAGCAGGGTAGTTGCCTTGGTTTGGGTCTGTGCTGCTACACACCAAGCTTTCTGATAGACACTCTGCTGCTGTCGTCAACTGGGCGCTTTCTGTGGAGAAGACTGCCAAAGGTCCCTGTGCCCAGGCTGAGTGTCTAGGGGGAGCTGCTGTGGGCTGATACACAAGACTGATTTATTGGCTGTCAGGCCACTGCTTAGCCCTTGGGACTGAAGTGGAGGCTGTAGGACTGTCAAGTAACTCAGGACTCTCTTAGTTTATTTCTGGGTATTCCCATTTGGATCTGAATATACAAAACATCCAAGGACATCAGAAGATATTTTTCCAGTACTGAAGTTTCTAACTCATTTCAAATGGTAAGGCATTGAAGCAGAAACTATCCAGATAATTTTTGGGGAACTCTCTGTTTATTCAGTATACCACCCCACTGCTTTACCACTTCTGAAACTGCCATTGAATGTTGAAGATGTTTAGTGGTTTATTAGAAGGAACAGTCCAGAGGGGAAAGGGAAATCTCAGTAGGTGACAAAGTACATTCTTTGTAAGAATGGAGCCATGTGTGTTGATGCACATCTACAATCCCAGCACTCTGAGAAGTTGAGGCAGGAAAGAGGATGGCAGTTTGAGCCAGTCTGGGCAACTTAATAATTTAGCAAACTGTCAAAATGAAAAGAAAATTTAAAAAAAAAAATTTTTTTTTTCTAAAGGGCTGGGAATGTAGCTCAGTCCAAAGGACATGAGTTCAATCCCTAGTACCAAAAACAAACAAAAAAAAAACCCCACTCTTGGAATGGAAATTTATGTGCAGTAGTGATGATTCCGAAATAGTGAATTAACCTATTTGTTGGGTTATTCCCAGTTACTTTAAAAAATTTTTTTAAAAATTAATTTCCAGTTACTTTTAGAAAAAAAGTACAAAATTAGCATAACATAGTGGAAGGCCAAGGCAGGAGAACCTCAAATTTCAGCCCAGCCTGGGCTATTTTTCATTTTTTGGTACAGGGATTGAATGCAAGACTTTGTGCTTGCCCGGTTGCGCTTATGCCACTGAGCTATCTCCCTGGCTCCAGCCTGGGCAATTTAGCAAGACTCTGTCTCAAAACAAAACGGACTGGGGATGCAGCTCAGTATGAATGAATTGGATTCAGTCCCCAGTACAACGCCCAACCAAAAGTAAAGTTTCATTTCTTGCTCTTTCTTTTTGTGTTTTGAGATAGGGTTTTGCTGTGTAGTCCAGCCTGCCCTTGAACTTTTGGTGATCCTTCTGCATCAGCCTTCCGAGTGCTAGAATTACAGGTGTGCATCACTGTGTCCTGGCCAAATCGGGATTTTGACAATAGCTCAGTAAATTTTCATAGCAAGATCCAAGGTTTGAAAACCAAAGATAGGGCTGGGGAGATAGCTCAGCAGTCTAAGCTCCTGCCTGACAAGTGCAAGGACCAGGGCTTGATTCCAGGTACTGCATGCCATGCTGGCCCTGCACAAGCCAGCTGCCAAAATTGGGCATGGTGGCGTAGGCCTATAATCCCAGCACTGGGGAAGCTGAGACAGGAGGATCACTATGAATCTGAACTACGTAGTGAGACCTTGTATCAAAAATAAAAATAAAAACCAAAGATATCCAAATCAGACATTTACAGCCAAGCTTCTGATTATGATCAATGGAAAAATACTAAAAACACTGAGAAAGGGCCCTCTACCCTTTTTATATGGGGAAAACAGTTTGGCAGATTTCTCATTAGTAACCCTGGCTGCTAGAAACAGACTACAACTCCCACCATTTCTTTTCAATATCAGTAAATGAGCCCAGGGACTTTCCCATTGCTTTTATCTTTTGAGTCAGGTTCTGGCTCAACTGCTAAATTGGCCCGATTAGGCTCGAATTTGCCATCCTCCAACCTCAGTCTTCCAGAATGCTAAGATTACAGGTGTGAGTCCCTTGTTTTACCATAGTCAGGAAAAAGGCTCAACTCGTGCTTTTTTTTAAATACCAGGACTCAAACTCATGACCTCGAGCTTGTGCACGTGCTGTGCTGCTGAACTATATTTCTGACCCAACTCATGCATTCAAGTAGCTCTCTGCTTTTTTAAAACTGCAGTGAATATTTATTTTTTGAGACAGGGTCTCACTATGCAGTTTAGGCTGGCCTTGTGCTCACTTTTGTAGCCCCCAGGCTGCTCTTGAACTCACAGTGACCCTCCTGTCTCAACCTCCTGAGTGCTGAGATTACAGGCATGTGCCATCACGCCTGGTTCCGATGCTGGCACCGCATGTGGGGCTGGGAATCAAATTCGGGACCTTGCACTTGCCAGTAGGTACTTATGCCTCTGAGCAATCTCCCCAGTTCCTATTTTATTTATTTTTTAAATGTATTTGGTTGTTACAGGGTCTCACTACACAGCTCAGACTCATAGTGATCCTTCTGTCTCAGCCTCCCCATGCTGGGATTACGGGCATGCACCACCACACCTAGTTTTGGTGGCTGACAGGGCATGCACTATGGGGGATCACACCTGAGACCTTGTGTTTGCCAGGAAGGCACTTAGACTTCGCTATCCCCCCAGCCCTTGGGGATTTTTAAAAAGACCTATTTAAAATATATGAATTTTATTACAGATTTCATATGTGTAGTAAACACTGGTTATAAATAATCTTTCTCAAGAAAAGCCTTCAATAACATGTTTCAAGTTGTTCTTACGCTTACTATTCTCTCAGATGCTGTAGAAGTACGGTTTTAGCGCTTTCCTAATTCTTGAATATAACATTTCTACAGTGATTGATTTACTTGGGATGTCAGAGTACACATTCCTATGAGATAGAAGCTTTTATATCGACAATATTTTTCATAATTTTCTCAATTATTTTACTTTCAAATTTTACTAACCTGTTATAGTTGTCAATATCCCTTTCTCTTGTAAGAATTACTTGTTAAAAAAAAACCCTGTTTGTTGAATAAGCTATAACCTAGGATTAAAAGTGCTCCTTCAATCATATCTATAGTATTTTTCTGCAATAGAAGTTTTTGGTAAAGGTTGTGTGACAACTAAAGGTCTTCCTACATTTATTACATTCATGTAGCCTCTCATAATTATTCTTTTTTTGTATTTTCAAGGAAGTGTCAACAGGGTGTTCAGGGTCTCACTACTAGATTGGACTCATAGTGATCCACCTGTTTACAGCCTCCCAAGAGATGGAATTACAGGGGCATGCCACCAGCCCAGTCTCAGCTGCTGTCTCAGCATGCGCCAGGGGTGGGGCCAGCAAGCAGGCCCATGTATTATGTTTCTTTTCGGGGAGAATTTTTATTTAAATGCGTGCCAAAGACTTTGCTATATTAATTGTATTTATTTATTTAATGTATTTAGGACAAGATCTAAGGGGTCTCACTACGTAGACTGGACTTGTAGTGATTTTCCTGTTTTGAGCCCCTCAAGCAGTGGGATTACAGGCACGCACCACCATGCCCAGTCTCAATTACTGTCTCAGGGTGCCCTGGGGGCGGGGCCGGCACTACACGTCAGGAATCAAATCCCAGCTGCTGCGCTCTGCCTAAGCAGGTGCTTTATTCCACTGAGTTATCTGGTCAGCCCTTTAATTGTGTTTAAACTTGTCTCTCTCCAAAATCAATCATGTTGAGAAATGTTTGGCAATATTTATGATAAAGATTTAAATAATACTAATGTGAACTGGAGAAGGGGGATACAGAGGAAGGACCATTTTGTATTTGTATATACAGAATAGTTAGGATAGATGTACGGCTGCTTTCGCTTGGTTCCGTGAAAAAAAGGATTTGCAGTAGTAGTGTTTGGACAGGATGTTCTGGCTGCTTCTTGGGCTGTAGATGACTGCTGAGAAGATAACAATGTCCTATTAATCATCTTGCAAAGTACCTCATTGATATGTTTCTCAATAAAATAAATAAATAAATAATACTAATAATTTCTGCATTAGGTATAAACAGATACACACCAAAAGACATAACCAAGAATATTTATGGCAATATTTTAACACAAAATTATAAAAATACAAATATCTATAGGATAAATAGTATATTCTTAAAATGGAATAGTATAGAAAATGAATACACTACTGCCACGTGCAATAATGTACAAATCTTTAACATGTTCAGTAAAATAAGGACAGAAAGGAATTCATAATATATGTTTGAAAATATAGTTTAAAAACATGCAAAAACTGTAAGTCAGGGAAGTCATTTTTGAGAGAGGAACAAAAAATTACACTTCATTATACAGAATGAGAATTTCATAGTTTTTCTCTTATAGAGCTTAATTCAGATAATTTAAACTTTTATATTTATATAAGTATTTTTTAATAAAGCATTTGAGTCAGCAGGGACAGCTAAAATCTTTAGCTTTATAGACAACTGTGTTCAATAAAAATCATATCTTTTTCTTATGCTTGAGAAGGGTAGTTATATAATGTGATTTTAATAATTATTACTAATTTGTGATTAAAATCACATGAACATGTTTAAGCATGCTTTTCTTTCTAAAACTAAAGGATTATAATAGGCTTCACAAAGAAATCACTTCATCTATTGTATTTCCAAGTTTTCTCCCTTATGAGTTCTCTGATGGACAATCAGATTTCTCTTATAACTGAAGGATTTACTACATTCATTACAAACATAAGGTTTTTCACCTGTGTGAGTTCTTTGATGAACAATGAGATTTGTCTTCTGTCGGAAGCACTTTCCACATTCATTACATTTATATGGTTTCTCTCCTGTGTGAGTTCTTTGATGATGAATCAGATATGACTTCCTGCTGAAGGCTTTCCCACACTGAGGACATTCATAGGATTTCTGCCCGGTATGTATTTTCTGATGTACAGTAAGGGTTGCCTTCTGACGAAATGACTTCCCACATTCATTACAGATGTAAGGCTTCTCCCCTGTATGAATTCTCTGGTGTAGATTGAGATTTGTTTTCTGACTGAAGGATTTCCCACATTCATTACATTCATATGGTTTTTCTCCTGTATGAGTTCTGTGGTGATCAATGAGATAGGACTTCATCCTGAAGGCTTTCCCACAGTGAGGACATTCATAAGATTTCTCACCTGTGTGTGTTCTCTGATGTGCTACAAGGGTTGTCTTCTGGCGGAAGGACTTTCCACATTCACTACAAATATAGGGTTTCTCCTCATTATGAGTTTTCTCATGAAGAGCGAGGGTTGTCTTCTGAGAGAAGGATTTCCCACATTCATTACAAATATAAGGCTTCTCTCCTGTATGAGTCCTCTGGTGTACAGTAAGGTTTGCCTTCTGGTGAAAAGACTTTCCACATTCTTTACAGATATAAGGTTTCTCCCCTGTATGAATTCTTTGATGTAAAGAAAGAGTCGTTTTCTGGCGGAAGGACTTCCCACAATCATTACATATATATGGTCTTTCTCCTGTGTGTGTTCTCTGATGACGAATGAGGTGTGACTTCAATCTGAAAGCATTCCTACATTCTGGACACTCATAGGACTTCTCTCCTGTATGTGTTCTCTGATGATCAGTGAGGGCTGTCTTTAGGCGAAAGGACTTGCCACATTCATTACAAACAAAGGGTTTCTCTCCTGTGTGAGTTCTTTGATGGTCAATAAGATATGACTTCCTTCTAAATGCATTTCCACACTCATGACATTGATAGGGTTTTTCCTCTGTGTGAATTCCCTGATGAAGTATCAATACTGACTTCCTGCAGAAAGACTTCCCACATTCAGTGCAGGTATGTTTTTTTTCAATATTGGTTGCTCTTTTCTTTTTAGTATATACAGATGGGGTTTCCCCTCTATATGTCCTATTAGGTGTAATTAAGCCTTCCTTTTTTAGGAATGGCTTTTCACAGTAATGATATGCAAATGACTGTGTTGGAATTATCATGTTCTGATATTGCATAATCACAGCATTGTGACTAAAAGGTCTACCACTTTGATTAAAGGATTTGATTTCAGGATGAGCTAGTTCTTGCTTAGTATTAAAGAATAATTTCCCATATTCATTATACTCATTAAGTCTTTTTCTTGCAGGACTCACATTACTGATTATTAATTCTGAAACATTTTCTGAAGTCTTTCCATGAGTGTCATATTTAGGAGACAGATTTTTTTGATTAATAGGCTTTTTGACTATGGCAAGTGTCTTTTCACATATACTACTCTTCTGCTTTATCAGTTTGTTATGATTAATGCACACAACTGATCTAGAATATTTATCTTGGTGTTCCTTGAATTTCATTAAAAAGTCTTCAGCTTTCCAGTTTTCTTCTAGAAAAGAATAGCAGCTTGTCAACTTTGACATATTCATTAGGGAAAGAAATTATGTAAGAATCTACACTTGAGGCTAAAAAAGACCTAGGACAAATTATACTCAACCTACTAGACAAAGTAACACAAAATCTAAACAAAACTGCTTCAGTGTGGGAAAGAATAAAAAAAGTAAAAGAAACAACAAACATTTTTTTTTTTTTGCGGAACCGGGGACTGAACTCAGATCCTTGCGTTTGCCGGTCAAGTGCTTATCCTACTGAGCCATCTCCCCGGCCCCTAACAAACAGTTTTTTTTGAGACAGGGTCTTGTTATATAGTTTAGACTAATCCTGAATGTACTATGAAGCCCACGCTGGCCTTGAACTTGCAGCAATTCTTGTAACTCAGCCTCTTGTGTGCCAGGATTATAGGCATGCACTGCAGTACTGGGGAAAGAATCCAGGGCTTTAACAGAGTTACATCCCCAGTCAATAAGATCTCCCAAACTACTAAGTTGCCAGGGAAAGGCTAAAACTTGCAGTTTTCCTACCTCATTCTCCCAGGGTGCTGGTAGTACAGTCATGTGCCACCATACCTAGCTTCTAATACCTTCTGTGCCTTAAAGAACTTCCAAGTAAAACAAGTCAACAAGTTACAGAAAGGTAGAAGAGGGACTGATGGTTGGAAAAGTAGATTCGAAGATAATGAAGCAAATCTATCAAGGGCATTAAACTATAACATGGCAAAAAAAAAAAAATGCCTGTTTAGGGAAAAATACTACACAAAGGATTATTTTTGCAAGACACAGATCATTTATACTTTTTTTTTTTTTGGCGCAGAACCGGGGATTGAACTCAGGCCCTTGAGCTTGCCGGGGAAACTCATTCCACTGAGCCATCTCCCCGGCCCCCATCATTTATACTTTTATAATTGGGCTGGCGAGATAGCTCAGCAGCTTAAGTCCCTGCCTGGCAAGCACAAGGTCCTGAGTTCAATCTCTGGTACCAAACAAAAACAAAAACAAAAAACCTGAAAAAGATGAACTGGAGGCATTCATTACTTGAGGGTAAATGGACGAAACTTAGGACCATAAATTAAGTGAAGTAAGACATACAAACTTAAATATCTCACAGTTTCGCTTATATGAAAAACTTACAGAGAAAAATAGAAGAAGATAAATAGGAAGTAGGATGATCTTTTTGAAATGGCTGAGGAGTAAGAGATGGGGATAAAAAAGGATAAAAAGGAAAGAAGTGAAGGGGAACAAAAATGAACAGAGCTTTTGAAAGTTGGAAGGGGACCAAGAGTTGGAAGGAGCAAGAAGGAAGAAGGGTAGGGAATTAAAAAGGGAGAGAAAAAGAAATAGATCTACAAGAATGAAGAAAGAGGCCAGGGAGATGGCTCAGTAGAATAAGCACTTCCCTGGCAAACGCAAGGGCCTGAGTTCAATCCCTGCTTCCGCAAAAAAAAAAAAAAAGAAAAAAGAGGACAGGAATATAGCTTGGTGGCACAGTGCCTGCCTGGCAAACACAAGGTCCTGAGTTTGATTCATAATAAAAAGAAAATGATGACAGATTCAGGCTAAAATCATGGTAGTAACAACATAATTTAGAAATAGACAATGAAAAAGGATTTAAGAGCTGAGGAGGTAATTTTAATTTCTGACATACTGTTTCAAAATACATAAGAGAACAGATGGCACTTTTGAGGGACTACAGTGCAGGTGGGAGAAATGTGCTAAGATGCTGATATTAGACTATCTAATCTGGCAGAGCTTAAGGTCTGAGAATGGATGTGATTATCATAATTAAAAGGTTGATCCCTTGAAGATAAATTAGAGAATTAAGACTTAAGACTAAGAGTGCAAGCCAGGCATAGTGGGTATGCCTATAATACCAGCCCTGGGGAGGTTAAGGCAGGAAGATCACTGAAGTTCAAGGCCAGGCCAGCTACACAGTGAGTTCAGGTGAACTGTACAGTGAGACCCTGTCTTACCTCTGCCACCAAACAAGTAAGAGTATAGTGAAAGAATATATATATATATATATATTCTTTCAATATATATTAATTAATGTTTCTGTTTTTGTACTGGGATTGAAATGCAACCTTGTACTTGCCAGGCAGGCACTTATGCCGCTAAGCTATATCCCTGGCTCTGAAAGAATATTTTTAAGAATGTACAATACATAGGCTAGGCACTGTTGGACAATAGGGTCACAGCAGTGAAGAAAGGACCAAGTGTTAGTAAGCACTGAAGAAATCACAGTAAGAATGCATTAGTGCTGTTTACCCAAACCACGTGTGGATTTTAGGATGGTCAGCACTAAAAATGAACCACAAAAGCTTAATGGGGAAAAATGGTATCTGTATAAAGGTTTTTTTTTGGTACCTGGGATCGAACTCAGGATCTTAGCCATTGAGCTATCTTCCTGGCCAAAATATGGTATCTGTGAGATCAGCTTGGGCTAAGAGTTTTAAATTTTACAGCTGATTTTTTTTTTGGGGGGGGGGCGCTAAGCACTGGGGATTGAATCCAGGGTTTTCCCACCCTTTTTTACTTTGAGAAGTCTCACTGAGCCTAGGTCAGGCTGGGGAGACAGCTTGGTAGCACAAGCACCTGCCTGACAAATGCAAGGTCCCAAGTTTGATCCTTGATACCACATGCTGTGCAAGCCCTGGAACCCCAGCATGCCATGCCTACCCCCAAGTGAGGTGTAGTGGTGTTTGCCTGTAATCCCAGCACTAGGGAGGCTGAGACAGGAGAATCACTATGAGTCTAGCTGTATAGTGAGACCCTGTACCAAAAAAAGAAAAAAAGTCCAGGCTGGGCTTGAACTGGCAATCCTACAGGTCAGTCTCCCTAAGCGCTTAGATTACAAGTAGTTAACAGCTAGATCTATAGTGAGAATGGAAGTTTAGACTTAGTGCAGCAAACAAATGTGAGGTATGAAAAGGTAAGAAAATTGTGAAGTAACTAGTGAGAACACCAACCAAGAATTTTTTTTTT
>NW_004524659.1:8978656-8983566 GCF_000260255.1 Octodon degus
TAAGTAAATGTATTTATTTATTTTAAATGTATTTGGTATAGGGTCTAACTATGGAATGACTCAGACTCATAGTGATGCTCCTGTTTTCAGCCTCCCCAATGCTGGGATTATAGGCATGCACCACTGTGCCAGGTCTCAGTGGCTGGTTCAGCGTGCCTGGGACTGGGGCTGACATGGCATGTGGTGCCAGGATTGAACCTGGGTCCTTGCGCTTGCCAGGCAGGTGCTTACATTGCTGAGCTATCTCCTTGGCCCTGTTATTTGTTTTTTTGTGACTTTTTTGGTACCAGGGATCAAACTCAGGACCTTGTGTTTGCCAGGCAGGTGCTTAAGCTCCAAGCTATCTTCCTTGCCCTATTTGTTTTTTAAAGAAAGAAGTCTTGCTATAATCCCTACATAGACCTCAAATTGCTGGCCTTTTAAAAAAATTCCCCCCCAATATATATATATTCCTAAAACATTTCAAATGCACTATCTACCACTGATTCCTGTAACATTTACTTCCCACCAGTTTTCATCTGCCCAGAAGTCAAAAACTCACTTAAGCAGGCATGATCTGCAAATGATGTCCATGGCTCTTCTCCTTGCTCCAACTTAAGGATCATATCAGGCTTGGTCATGTCATACCCTGATAAGGAAAAGAAGATTTAAATTGGTGGGCTTCCATACCTTTGAAAGATGAGTAAGAAATAAGGAATTGTGGGAGGGAAAGGGGATAATAAAAGGAGTTAAGATGTTATATACACGTACTAACTCCCTATGATTAACGTAATCATGAGGTACTAATAAAGCTTTAAAGAAAATGAGTAAGGTGTATGTATATTCAATACTTTAAAAATAAGATTCTCATTTGTGCTACAATAAACTTAGAACCTTGCACTAGGCAACTGAAGATGACCATGTTTCTGCTACCCAAAAGCTATTGATCATTCTTTATCCTTTTTTTTTTTTTTTTTTTGGTAGTACCAGGGATCAAACTCAGGACTTTGCACTTCTCAGCCAAGCACTTTTTCCACTGAGCTATCTTCCTGGTCCCCCCTTTATCCTTGAAATCCAAGATTAAACATACTTCAAGTACTTTGAGAGGAACAGTTTCAGAGTTTTCCTTACCCAAAGAGATAAGGTGGCAATAGTTTTCCAACATCACATCCATGTATAGGGTCTTCTGAGCAGAATCTAGGTGCTGCCATTCCTCCTGACTAAAGTCCACAGTAACATCTTTGAATGATACTGATCCCTGCAACAGATGGGGACTGTGATGAAACCAGGTTGACTAGACACTGGGGACAATTTCTGTTTGTTTTGTTTGGGGACGGTTTTTGACTATTTCTTGTGGCATTATAACTATACAGAAAGACTACTAATTTCCCTGTTTTGTGATTCATATTGTTAGGGAATCAATATGCAAAATAGAAATACCTGCTATTGAATTTTTATTTTTTTTTTAGAGACAGGGTGTCACAATGCAGTTAAAGCTGGCCTTGAACTCACTATATAGTCCAGGCTGGCCTCAAACTTAAGGCAATCCTCCTGCCTTAGCCTCCTGTGCACAGGGACTACTGGTATATACCATCCATCATGGCCTAAATTTTTAAAGTGTATTCTAAGTACTTCTACAATTGGCTATATTCCAATAAAATTTTATTTACAAAACCAGGCATCAGGCCTGATTTAGTCCCTAGTCTACCAATTCCAAGCCCTCAAGACACTTCTAAGAAGAGAAAAAGAAACAAAGTTCTAATAAGTGAATAATAAGAGTAAAAATGGAATTGTAACAAACTTCTCAATCCAAAAGATGCAAGAGAAAAAAAGGAATTTTAAAAATAATTGAGGAAACAATAGCAAGATAATGGTATAGTAAAACTCAGCTATACGGATCTTTACATTAAAAACTCCAAATAGAGGGCCAGGAAGATAGCTCAGAGGAATAAGCACTTGCCTGGCAAGCACAAGGGCCTGAGTTCAATCCCCTGTTCCGCAAAACAAACAAACCAACAAAAACCTCCAAATAGGGTTCAGTGTCATATGGGAGGAAAACACTAAGGCCAAATCATATGTTGTTTGTAAGATATGCAGAAAACAGGCATATCATATGTTACGGTTTCATTGTGCTTATCTTTTCATTTTTAAGGTACTATTTATGTGTTCACTTATTTTGAACACATAATTGAGATAGGCTCTCACTACAGTTCAGACTTGGTTTGAAATATGTAGGCAAGTCTGGCTTCAAACTTTTTTTTTTTTTTTTTTTTTTTTGGCAGAACCAGGGATTGAACTTAAGCCCTTGCACTTACCAGACAAGTGCTTATCCTACTGAGCCATCTCCCTGGCCCCAAACTTTGTTCATTTTGAGACAGGGTCTCAACATTTAGTTTAGGCTGGCCTTGAACTTGCAGTGATGCTCTTGCCTCAGCCTCCTGCATGCTTTGATAACAGGCATGCACCACCAGGTGCAGCTGGCATCAAATTTGAGGTGATCCTCCTGTCTCAGCCTCTTGCATGCTAGGATAATAAACATGTACCACTACTTATGTGTAAACATAAGAAGTACATAATCTTTATGCCTATTTTTAAAAATATATTCTAAGTTTTAAATGTTTTTTCATCATATTCTATAGGGACTTAAAGTTCAACATATCAATACTTGATGAAAAATACCTGTTCCATGTTATGCCTAAGATGTTTGATATTCAGACAGTGAGGTTAAGCTTAACAGTGTAGGTTGTATGGTAATAACAATAAGCTTGTCTTCTGGAGGGTTAACAACCTAAGTTTGCAGACCAAAAATAGAGAAAAAGGAGGGCTGCAAGGAAAGCCAACATTTTGACCCTAGCCTTCCAAGGTCACTTAAGACTCAGGACATATGAGAACTTGTACTGTAACGTCATATAACTCGATAGTGTCCCAAATTTTCTGATCAAGGAGATTATGGTGCCAAAGAGGAAAGTGATCAATGATGTAGAGTATGCCTAAGGAGAGTCACATGGAGAGAAAACATTCTCTCAGGCTTTCACAGAGAACACATTGGCCAACCAATGGCCATGACTCATCCACATGGCTGACACTGACAAAGGTTCTACAATCTGAGGTACAGGATCTCAGGATAAATCCTGAGGGGATTTCACTGACCTTATCAGACCCAAAAGCTACAACTCTTGTTGCATAGGTCCTGCTTTACCTTGGTCTTAACCATCCAGCAGAAAAGTATAAAAACGAAGTATAAGAAGTAAAGCCATGGTGTTATGTTGAGCTGTAGGGGACTCAGGTTAACAATTTCTGACATTGCCAGTGAAGCAGAAGACCCAATACTATTATGGACCTCTGGACTCTTTTAGAATATTTTGTTGAGTTTACACACCTATAATATTTAAATAATGGAACTTAACAAAAAAAGGGGATACAGATGAATGTCCATTTGGTATCTGTATATTCAAAGTGATTAGGATAGATATATAGTTACATTCTCTTAATGAATAGAGGGATTTGTTCTAATGGTGTTTGTAAATAGGATATCAAGTCTGCATCTTGTACAGCAATTAACCACTAGGAAGAATGTATGCAATGTGTTAATTATTGAAACTGTCCTACCAATTTGGTTTGAAACTGTCTCATTGCTATTTCTCAATAAAATTATGAAAAATAAATAAATAAATAAATAAAAATAAACATGTACCACCATGGTCAGCCTAAATTAATTTTCTTTTCCTTTGTGGTGCTGGGAACCAAATTCACTGCATATACTAAGCCAATGTTCAACCAATGAGCCACACCCTAGGCCCTCAATGTGCTTAAAATTCATGTGTTACTGATGCCATGGTGGCACATACTTGTAATCCCAGCATGCTGGAGGGTGGGGTTAGAGGAGCACAAGCTCAAATCTAGCCTGGGTAATTTAGTGACTTAGTGAGATTATGTCTTAAAAAACAAAAAAAGGCAGGGATGAGGTTGGAGAATAAAGACTAAGAGTGTAGCTCAGTGTGAAGGCTCTGGATTGAATCTCCAATACTATTTTTTTTTTTCCAATACTATTTTTAAAAAGTTGATGCTATTAAAATATGGGGACTTGGGACGGGGAGTTGGCTCAGTAGAATAAGCGCTTCCTTGGCAAGCACAAGGACCTGAGTTCAATCTCCGGTTCCAACAACAACAGCAAAAAATTATGGGGTCTTCAGAGGAGATCATGAGGGCTCCTCCCTCAGTAAATAGGAAACCTTGTAAAAGGGGCTTCATGATATAGCTCAGCGGCACAGCACCTGCCTGGCAAGCATGAGTCCTGAGTTTGATTCCTGATAACAAAAAAAAAAGAGGCTTCATGCCCTGTGGTCTGCTCGCATCTATACCTCAAACCATGTGACGTCACTATTCCTTCTCTTTGGAGGATATAGTGTCAAGGCATTATCCTGTAAGCAAAAAGCAGCCCTCACTAGATAACCAAACCTGGCAGTGGCTCTATGTTGAATTTCTTAGCCTTCAGAACTGTGAGAAAACAAATGTTCTGATATTCTTTTATGGTAATATAAATGGGCTAAGACATCATACAATCGTAGGCAAATCTGAATAACCTTAAAATACTAAATAAAATACATTTCAAGAAGGGGTCAATTTATGAGGATATAACAATCTTGAGTAACCTAACGACAGAACATCAAAATGAAGTAGAAGGTGATAGATGTGAAAAGAAAGTAGACAAGGGAACATCACTCCCTCATTGCCCACATAGGCACTCCACCACTGAGCTATAGACCCCTACTTTTTGAGACAGGCTCTCACTAAGTTGCCCAGGATGCCTTTAAACTTGCAAGCCTCCTGCTTTAGCCTACCAAGTAGATAGCATTAGAGGCATGCACTACCACTTTCCTCTTTCAGTTACATAACAAATACATTGAAATCATTAAGTGTATATATATATA
>NW_004524659.1:8983826-8985910 GCF_000260255.1 Octodon degus
AGGCTGGGCTTCAATTTGTGATCCTCCTGACTCAGCCACACAGAGTGGTCAGATTACAGGCATGTGTCATTGCACCTCACTAGAATATACAAAAGGAACGCAAAACACTTATGAAGTTAAACTATATTCTGTCCTATAAAAAGTCTCTATAAACTCACTGAGATTATATATTCTCTGATTATAACAGAGGTAAACTAGAAATCCAAAACAGAAAGCTATGTGGAAATAACCAAATATTTGGAAATTAAACACATTTGTACATCAAAGAAATTAGAAAATATTTTCTTTCTTCTTTTTGGAGACAGGGTCTTCCTGAACAGTTCAGAGTGGCCTTGAACTAACTATGTAGCCTAGGCAAGCTTCAAACTTGCAGCAATCCTTCTATTTCAGCCTTCTGTGTGCTAGAATTACTGGCATGCACTATCACAGCCGGTCAAAAACAAATCTTAAATCAATGTAAACTTTCATCTATAAAAGACTAGGAAAAACTAATTAAACCCAAGGTATGAAAATGAAAGGAAACGAACAGATAAGAAATAAGAAGTGAGGGAACAAAAAACCTGAGGTCAATGAAAAAAAAAGCTCGTATTCTGAAAAAATGAAATTGATAAATTCATTATCAATGAATTTTTCCAGTAGTTAATGGACAAGGAAAAGTGACAGACACAAATTACCAACAACCTCTCTGGAGGATGCAGTGTCAAGGCACTATCTTGGAAGCAAAAGACAGCCCTCACCAGATAACCAAATCTGATAGTGGCTTGATTTTGAATTTCTTATCCTCCAGAACTATGAGGAAACAAATATATGCACATCTACAATCTGAGCAGCTCTGGAAAAATGGCCATTGATACAAATGATACTAACAAAAGGATAAAAAGTATATTTTGAACATCTTATGCCACTATAATTTACAATTTAGATGATAAAATGGACAGATTTCTGAAGAGACACAACATAAGTTTTCCAAATTAGGGGCTGAGGAGATGGCTCAGTAGAATAAGCGCTTGCCTGGCAAATGCAAGGGCCTGAGTTCAACCCCTGGTTCTGCCAAAAACAAAACAAAATAACAAACAAACAACAACAACAAAACAAATTAAAAACAAATGATAACCTGAATAGTGCTAGGTTCTACTACAGAACTGAACCATCAGTTTACCATATTGTATGTTTGTTTGTTTACAACACAGGGGATCGAACTCAGGACCTTATGCTTGCCAGGCAGGTACTTATGCCACTGAGCTATATCCCTGGTCCTTTCTTAAAATTTATTTACTTATTCGGTACAGGGTCTCGCTAAGGCCAGCATGGTATGCGGTACCAGGGATTGAACCTGGGTCCTGGTGCTTGCCAGGCAGGTGCTTAGACTGATGAGCTATCTTCCCAGCCAGTTTACAATATCATAATGAAATCTCCAGATTGATATAGCTTCACTGCTGAGTTCTCACAAATAGTCAATGAGCAAATAATTCCAATTCTACACAAATTTCTTAGAAAATATTTTATCAGGCAGCACTACACTGATAAGAAATAGAAAAAATATAGACCAAATCCTTCACAGACCAAAAAACTCTTAATGCATTATTAGCTAATTCATTAAGTGATATACACAAAAGTATCATATCATGACAAAGTAGTGCATCTTCTAGGGCAATGTTTATTTGTTTATTGCATTTTTTTTTTTAGGGAAGGGTCTACAGGGTGTTCAGGGGCTCACTACTAGATCGGACTCTAGAGATCCGCCAGTTTACGGCCTCCTAAGAGCTGGGATTACAGCCACTACGCCTAGTCTCAATTGCTGCCTCAGCATGCCCCAGGGGTGGGGCCCAGCACAGCACCTGCTTGCAGGTGCTTTAATCCACTGAGGTATTTGGCTGGCCCTGGCAAAGTATAACATCTTAAAATCAATCATTATAATTTACTATAGCTGGGGGTGGTGGCGGATGCCTGTAATTCCAACACTGGGGAGGCTGAGACAAGAGGATCATTGTGAGTTCGAGACCAGCCTAGGCTACAAAGGGAGCTTAAGGCTGGCCTGAACTGCATAGTGAGACCCTGTCTTAAAAAGATTAAAAAAAAAAAAT
>NW_004524659.1:8986067-8990662 GCF_000260255.1 Octodon degus
TGAGCTACAACCTCAGCTAATTTATTTTTTTCAGTTTCAGTTGGGTCTCACTAAGTCACTAAATTGCCCAAGCTGGGTGGAATTTATAGTCCTCCTGCCTCAGGCTGAGAATGGTGGTATTATAGGCTTATATCATCATGCCCAATACTTCTTGCCATTTAACAATACTTTATCAATTTCTTTTTCTTTTCTTTTCTTTTCTTTTCTTTTCTTTTCTTTTCTTTTCTTTTCTTTTCAAGACCTTGTGCTTGCCAGGCAGGTGCTTATGCTACTGAGCTATATCTCTGGCCCACTTTATCAATTTTATGTTCATCTTTTTATTCAGGTCTGTGGAAGTGATAAAAAAAAGAACTCATATCTTTTTCTATCTCCATAAAATAGGTTCATTCAGTAATATTCTCATTAAATCAAGGAGATGTATTTTGTTTCAGGCAAGCTTCTGGAAGAACACTGAAAAAAGAAAAAATGGGAAGCAATTTCCTAAAGGGGAAGACAGAGAGAAGGATTTAGGACAAGAAAATCATATGCCCAATGGGGAAAAAGAAACCTTTCTCTACTGTTGGTGGGAGTGTAGACTGGTATAACCACTAAGAAAGTCAGTGTGGAGATTCCTTAAAAAACTAGGATTAGAGGTACCACTCGACCCAGCTGTTCCCCTCCTGCATATTTTTCCAGAAGAACCGAAAGCATCATACCACAGCAACATATGTGCACCTGTGTTTATAGCAGCACTATTTGTCACAGTTAAATCTTGGAAATAATCCAAATGCCATATCAACTGAGCAATGGATACAAAAGATGTGGTATTTTTTATACAATGAAGTATTACTGTTATAGAAAGATAAACCCAGAGCTTTTATAGGTATATGGATGCAACTAGAGATCATACTCATAATTGAAATAAATCAGACATATCTGTATATATCATATTGTCTCCCTAGTGTAAGAACCTAAAAAAGTAAACAAAATCTGAAACGTTCAATAGATACTGTGAAAGAGAATGACACTGTTCAAAAGGAAGGAACAACTGGGATGAGGGGGAAAAAAAAAAGAGAAGGAAATAAGGGGCAAAAGTATATATGTTTATATATAAGATACCTTGGATAACTGTACTGCTGATTTTTATAGTCTATTGAAAGGAACAGTTGATAAACTTTTTTTCTTTTTAATTTTTTTGGTCCAATTTTGCATGCTTATATCTGGTAATCTCAATAACTAATTTGAAGACAACAAAATGCAATATAACAATCACTGTTGAATTTCTATCGTTTTATTCAGTAAAATTCTGTATTTTTATTACTATTTTTTATTCTCTTAAAAGAAAATCATATGTCCAAATATTCTTTTTTTTTTTTTAAAAAAAAAAAGAACAGCTGGGCGTGGTGGTGCAAATCTGTAATTCCAGCATTTGATAGACCAAGGCAAGACCACTAAGTTTGAGGGGTAGCCTGGGCTACAATATGAGTTCAAGCCAGCCTGTATTATACAGTGAGACCCTGTCTCTAAGAAAACCCCAAATAAACAAAAACACAAAAGAAAGTAAGTTTCAGAAATGAGTGTAGCCATCACCTCACCTGAGCCATTGTTCTGAGATTTGGAAGAGATGACCAGTCTTTCCTCTAGGCTTCTCTTTAGAAAAGGGCCAGTTCCTAAGACAGCAAAGCCAAGATAGGGGGAAAAAAAAAACCTATTATGAAACTACACATGCTTTATAGATCTCTTGTAACTTATGACTCAATTAAAAGTGCTTCTATTTCTTGGTCATTGTCCGATCTGCACATCCTATGTAAGCATGGGAGAAGTGTAAATAAGCTAGACAATTCTTATTTTATTCTCAAATTCAGAGATACAGGCTCTGGGGGCAAGTTCCTCTTCCCTCAAGCATCATGATTTCTCTCCTGAGCTGCCAGCTGCTATTGACTATCCCTCTAAGCTGGTTTCCCTTAGGGTGCTCTCATTCACATTTACACTACCACTAGTAGTAAGTAATATGAGAACAATTATCACCCCATCCTCTGCGAAGTACTATTGATAAATCTGTTTGCCTGTTTAATATGTATAAATTGTGATTCTAATTTTTAGTTTTGAGTTTTTTCTTAAGTTAAAAAGCACCTTTAGAGGGCTGGGGAGACAGCTCAGTAGAATAAGCACCTGCCTGGCAAGCACAGGGTCCTGAGTTCAATCCCTGGTACCAGAAAAAAAACCAAAAAAAACCAAAAAAAACCTTTAGTTTCTTGTATCTGTTGTTTCATTTTTCTATTAGGTTATTTTTATCCTCTATTAATACCATTACTTTTTTTTTTTTTTTCAGTATGAGGGATTGAACTCAGGACCTTGGGCTTGCCAGGCAGGCACTTATGCCACTGAGCTATCTCCCCAGCTTTTAGATCTTTTCTAAAGGGAGGAAATTTATTCTTTTATGGTATGAATTACAATTTTTTAAAAATATTTTCTCATTTGACCTTGTGTTTTTCTCACACAAAAACACAATTTAAGGGCTGGGGTATAGCATAATCATAGGACAGTGCTTGCCTAGAATGAAGGGTCTGGAAATTCAAAAAGAAAAAAGCAAGACTTTGGTGATATACTATGTGCTAAATCACATGGTTAGTGTGATTACATGTGCAAGGCTGAGTTCATCCCAGCATTTAAAAAAAAAACAAAACCTTGGCCGTATGATTACCAGATATTCAATAATCTGGATTTCCCTCACTCATCAAAACCATATTTATCATGTACTTTATTTCCTTCATATACAGTACAAGAGCAAATCTGGTTATACATCTATTTAATTCCATCGATCTGTTCACGTAATTAATTACCAGGATCATTCTGTAGTTATTACAGGGGTTATTGGTGGTTTTTTTGAGATGGGGGTCTCATTAAGTATTCCAGTTTTGCTCAAAACTCACTATGTAGCCCAGGCTGGCCTCGAATTGATGGCAATCTTTTTGCCTCAACTTCCCAAGTTCTGGCATTGTAGATGTGTGCTGCACTAGGCTTATGACAGGTTTTAAATATATTTTTACATCCACTAAAAGTATTCCCCCTTCAGGCTGGGGAGATGGCTCAGTGGAATAAGTGCTTCCCTGGCAAGCGCAAAGGCCTGAGTTCAATCCCTGGTTCTCCCCCCCCCCCCCGGCAAAAAAAAGTATTCCCCCTTTGATTATCTTTCTGGATTTTTGGTTTGCTCATTTTCTCCTAAGAACTTTAGAAGTTCAAAAATTTTACTGAAATTTTAATGGCATTGTATCCCACTTAAATGAGAGTTGCATTTTATTATGTTGTATGTTGTCTTCTTATTCAAATCTTAATTTTTAAATGTGCTTTTTGGGGACATATACAACTACTAGTTTCCTATGTCATACTTTTATGGGTCATTGTACATATAATCTTTTCCCACATAGTACATGATGTACATGCTGCTGATTTGTTAATGTTTCCAACAATCCTTTGGGTTTCTTGTTATCACTGTTCATTTTTACAAGAATGGTAACTTATAAATCTTCCTCAGTCTCAACTTGTACCCCAAAGAGGGGGAGTGAAACAAAATTCAGAGTCCTTCACTCTAAAATAGGGTGTTCTAGGGTTGGTGATATGGCTCAGCAGCATAGCCTCTGCCTGGCAAGTGCAAGATCCTGAGTTTAAAAAAAAAGGTCTTCGAAAGATGCTGATTAAAGTTTTGCTGTCATCAATATAACTTTTTTCCCCCTGTATTTTAGGGAAGGGTTTACAGAGTGTTCAGGGTCTCACTACTGGATTGGACTCATAGTGATTCTCCTGTTTACAGCCTCCCAAGTACTGGAATTACAGTGCACACCACCAAGCCCAGTTTCAATTGCCATCTCAGCGTGCCCCAGGGGTGGGGCCGGCACAACAGGCCTGGGGATCAAACCCCTGGCCCCTGCGCCTACTTGCAGGTCCTTTAATCCACTGAGCTATTTGGCCAGCCCATCATCAATATAACTTTTTACAAGAGGCTGAGAGAAGAATGACTCTTTAGAAAAATAACATTTTTTGAATCATGTTTCCCAGGGAGAAAAATAAGTGCTCCTTCAAAACAAGGAGTCCCTCACAGCCTGATGTCACTAGCAACCGAAGTGGTAGGAGAATTCTTAGACAAAATGTACATATTCCCAGGATATGTGAGGGAAACGTGATCTAGGAGGATAAATCTCACGTTAAATCAAGATGAACACCGCATGGATGGAGGCTACCTGGGGTCTTGGGGATGCCATCCAAGAGAACTGACTGAACAAACAAGATTCACCAGAGCAGACGGGCCACTGAATGCCCAGAGGAAGCACTAATGCAGCAGCTGGAGAAGAGGCTATGTATCTGGAAGGTCCCAGAAGCAGGTTCTCTCAGAAGGTAAGAGATGATTTTCACTAAATTATAGAGGTACCAGTTGTGTTGGCCTCCTTATTCCTGACTTTTAATTGTTCTCCCTTCTTAGTTCTTAATCCATTTGAACTAGATCAATCACCAATAAGGAGTAAAGAGGAGACAAAACAGAACTTGGGGAATTAGACAAAAACTTGATCATTACCCTTTCACACTAAAAACTTCTAGCAAGAAGAAAGGTTTTGCTGGTT
>NW_004524659.1:8990762-8998316 GCF_000260255.1 Octodon degus
CAAAAAAAACCTTTAGTTTCTTGTATCTGTTGTTTCATTTTTCTATTAGGTTATTTTTATCCTCTATTAATACCATTACTTTTTTTTTTTTTTTTCAGTATGAAGGATTGAACTCAGGACCTTGGGCTTGCCAGGCAGGCACTTATGCCACTGAGCTATCTCCCCAGCTTTTAGATCTTTTCTAAAGGGAGGAAATTTATTCTTTTATGGTATGAATTACAATTTTTTAAAAATATTTTCTCATTTGACCTTGTGTTTTTCTCACACAAAAACACAATTTAAGGGCTGGGGTATAGCATAATCATAGGACAGTGCTTGCCTAGAATGAAGGGTCTGGAAATTCAAAAAGAAAAAAGCAAGACTTTGGTGATATACTATGTGCTAAATCACATGGTTAGTGTGATTACATGTGCAAGGCTGAGTTCATCCCAGCATTTAAAAAAAAAACAAAACCTTGGCCGTATGATTACCAGATATTCAATAATCTGGATTTCCCTCACTCATCAAAACCATATTTATCATGTACTTTATTTCCTTCATATACAGTACAAGAGCAAATCTGGTTATACATCTATTTAATTCCATCGATCTGTTCACGTAATTAATTACCAGGATCATTCTGTAGTTATTACAGGGGTTATTGGTGGTTTTTTTGAGATGGGGGTCTCATTAAGTATTCCAGTTTTGCTCAAAACTCACTATGTAGCCCAGGCTGGCCTCGAATTGATGGCAATCTTTTTGCCTCAACTTCCCAAGTTCTGGCATTGTAGATGTGTGCTGCACTAGGCTTATGACAGGTTTTAAATATATTTTTACATCCACTAAAAGTATTCCCCCTTCAGGCTGGGGAGATGGCTCAGTGGAATAAGTGCTTCCCTGGCAAGCGCAAAGGCCTGAGTTCAATCCCTGGTTCTCCCCCCCCCCCCCGGCAAAAAAAAGTATTCCCCCTTTGATTATCTTTCTGGATTTTTGGTTTGCTCATTTTCTCCTAAGAACTTTAGAAGTTCAAAAATTTTACTGAAATTTTAATGGCATTGTATCCCACTTAAATGAGAGTTGCATTTTATTATGTTGTATGTTGTCTTCTTATTCAAATCTTAATTTTTAAATGTGCTTTTTGGGGACATATACAACTACTAGTTTCCTATGTCATACTTTTATGGGTCATTGTACATATAATCTTTTCCCACATAGTACATGATGTACATGCTGCTGATTTGTTAATGTTTCCAACAATCCTTTGGGTTTCTTGTTATCACTGTTCATTTTTACAAGAATGGTAACTTATAAATCTTCCTCAGTCTCAACTTGTACCCCAAAGAGGGGGAGTGAAACAAAATTCAGAGTCCTTCACTCTAAAATAGGGTGTTCTAGGGTTGGTGATATGGCTCAGCAGCATAGCCTCTGCCTGGCAAGTGCAAGATCCTGAGTTTAAAAAAAAAGGTCTTCGAAAGATGCTGATTAAAGTTTTGCTGTCATCAATATAACTTTTTTCCCCCTGTATTTTAGGGAAGGGTTTACAGAGTGTTCAGGGTCTCACTACTGGATTGGACTCATAGTGATTCTCCTGTTTACAGCCTCCCAAGTACTGGAATTACAGTGCACACCACCAAGCCCAGTTTCAATTGCCATCTCAGCGTGCCCCAGGGGTGGGGCCGGCACAACAGGCCTGGGGATCAAACCCCTGGCCCCTGCGCCTACTTGCAGGTCCTTTAATCCACTGAGCTATTTGGCCAGCCCATCATCAATATAACTTTTTACAAGAGGCTGAGAGAAGAATGACTCTTTAGAAAAATAACATTTTTTGAATCATGTTTCCCAGGGAGAAAAATAAGTGCTCCTTCAAAACAAGGAGTCCCTCACAGCCTGATGTCACTAGCAACCGAAGTGGTAGGAGAATTCTTAGACAAAATGTACATATTCCCAGGATATGTGAGGGAAACGTGATCTAGGAGGATAAATCTCACGTTAAATCAAGATGAACACCGCATGGATGGAGGCTACCTGGGGTCTTGGGGATGCCATCCAAGAGAACTGACTGAACAAACAAGATTCACCAGAGCAGACGGGCCACTGAATGCCCAGAGGAAGCACTAATGCAGCAGCTGGAGAAGAGGCTATGTATCTGGAAGGTCCCAGAAGCAGGTTCTCTCAGAAGGTAAGAGATGATTTTCACTAAATTATAGAGGTACCAGTTGTGTTGGCCTCCTTATTCCTGACTTTTAATTGTTCTCCCTTCTTAGTTCTTAATCCATTTGAACTAGATCAATCACCAATAAGGAGTAAAGAGGAGACAAAACAGAACTTGGGGAATTAGACAAAAACTTGATCATTACCCTTTCACACTAAAAACTTCTAGCAAGAAGAAAGGTTTTGCTGGTTGTTTTTTTTTTTTTTTTTTGGTTTTATGAGACATGGTCTCACTGCAGTTCAGGATGGCTTTGTAGCCCAGGCTGGTTTCTAACTCAAAACATTCTCTTGCCTCAAATTCCCAAGTGCTGGTATTACAGATATGCATCATCATGCCCAGTTTTTTTTTTTGGTGAGACAGATCTTGCTATGTAGTTCACAGTGGCCTTAAACTCACTATGTAGCCCACACTGGTTTCGATTTTGCAGCAGTCCTCCTGTCTGCCTCTGCCTCCTGTGTACTGGGATTACAGGTGTGTGCCACCATGCCCAGCAAAGAAAGTTTTTGTTTTTAAAGCAAGTTTGAAGTTTGAGTTCTTCAGTCAACATTTTCATTAGCTAAGTGAACTCTCAGACTGATCTTGTGTTTATTTTTTATTTAAAAAATTTTTTTTAGTATTTTAGGAAAGTGTCTACAGGGTATTCAGGGTCTTACTATGTAGAGTGGACTCCTAGTAATCCTCCTGTTTATAGCCTCCCAAGAGCTGGGATTACAGGAGTGTGCCACCATGCCCAATCTCAATTGCTGTTTTAGCAAGCCCCGGGGGTGGGACTGGCATGGAAGGGCAGGGGATTAAATCCCTGGCCCCTGCGCTTGCTTGCCGGCGCTTTAATCCGCTGAGCTTTTGGCTGACCTTGTGTTTAAATGTTCAAAAGACTTATTATCCTAAGACTGTTTAGAAATTATTCAATTTCCCAAGAAGTCATCCAGCATAAGAAAAAATTCACCCAAACCAGAAATTCTGAGAGTGACGATTAAGGGATAAAATTTTGCTTTGCAGTACTAGCGCTTGAACCTAGAGCCTTTGCACTGAGCTACATCTTCAGTCCTTTCATCAAAATTTGAAACAAGCTGGGCTCGAATATGGCAATCCTGTCTCAGCCTTCCAGAGGGCTAGGATTATAGACATGCACCACTATGACTGGCACCTCAAAATTATTTTTACCTCCACCTCTTATTTTATTTGTCTAATTACCAGAGTCCAGTTCTACAGGTGTATGAAACGGTCAAGTTTTGGAAAACCTGAACAATATATATCTAACTAGTCAGCATCCAGTTCAGTCACTCAATAAGCCACATTCAGAGTTTTCAGAGATCATGCACAGAAAATACTACAGAAAATTACACATACTCACAATTGGACCACCCAACATAGTCATGATCTTGTCGGCCCCATATCAGCTTTAATCTGGGCCATAACATACTTTTTTTTTTTTTTGTTTCTTGGTACTGGGGATCTGACTCGGGACATAAAATACTTTTTTCTACACGAAGTATCAAACATTCCCTCACAATCCCGTCTCTTCTCCAAATTTGCACCTTCTAACACACAAGTGAACGCTCATTTGATGTATAACTCACTTGTATAGATCCCCTCACTTTCTTAATCAGCTCCACGTTATATGAAGTAACACACATTCCTCCCACCTACAAAGATAAGCACAAAGAGCCACTCAAATGTTGTGCCTGTTGTTCGCCAAGCTGCACTCCACACGCATGGATTTCTCAGCAGAGAAAAAAGAAAATTCCTGCCGCTGCCGAGCTCACAGCAGCCTCGGGCTCCGGGTTGCTCTCCACATTCTCCCCGGCTGGCGCTCCGGGTTCCTAGGTTCTTGCTTTCTTCTTTGCCTTTCCCGGGGCCTGGACTCTCGCTTCCATCTCCGTTCTCCTCGGCCCAGGTACCTTTCTTTTCTTGGTTACCACCCTGGCTCCTGCCTCCCGCTTCGTCCTCCTCGGCAAGTCCTCACTACCAACCTGCCGCTTCCCACCCAGACTACCCACCGGCCTCACCTTCGGCCACTGGCCAGCAGCCCGCGCCTGCGCACTCCCTCGTGGACCCTGTCTCCCAGGGCTCTCCGCGGCTCGTTCCTCCCGGCCGCAGTCCACGCTTCTTCACATCCGGGCTTTTCTCACCTTAAACTACATTTCCCACAGACCCCCGGGCCACTTTGGAACTTGAATAACGGATTCTAGTTTTAAATCTTAGTTGGTGTCTGTCTGGCTCCAGGGAATGAACTGGGTCTGGATCAAATAGGCAATGAGATAAACCAACCCTGACCTCACAGAATTCACGGGCCCTGGAGCTCAGATCTATGCATGCGTGTATCCGTGCATGTTTGTGGTTGTGAGGAGGCATGATTTTGTGATTGTCCCCTTGTGTATCTGCTCGGATGCGGGACCTTTTAGGTGACAGTTGTGATGTGGGGTATGTAACACTGTGGGATTTGAGAACATCCATCATACGATATTTCTGTTGTGACCTACTGTGATGGAAAAGGCTTTTAATTCTGTCGCGTTGACTGTATAACTGTTGGTTTCTGCAGTTCTAAGTTAATTTTGGGGCTAAGGGCTATTTTGAAGGAAGATTTTCCTTATAGCCTATCTGTGTGTGTGAAGACTACAGTGGACGTATATGATGAACAGAATCGTTTTGCAAAGAAGAATGACTTGATTTGTCTTTATCAGGTTACCCCCATTTCCACTGTCCAGCCTTGGAGTTTATGGTGGGTATAGGTGGGTGAATCCTGCTGACAGTGACAGTTTTAGGTTCGATTTTTCCTTGGGCTCTGTAGCCCTGGATTCCCTGCTGCTTCTTTTTTTCCCTCCAGGTTTATACCTTCGTGGGCTCCAGCTGCAAAGAAATGATCAATCAAAAGAAAATCAGATACTGGAATGGTAGAATACAGACTACAAATAAAAAGGTGCAAACCTGTTTTTTGGAATGAGGCTTTTAGGATTGGAAGTGTCGCCGGGGAGATGGCTTTAGTAGAATAAGCGCTTCCCTGGCAAGTGCAAGGGCCTAAGTTCAATCCTCGGTTCCGCAAAATAAATAAATAAATAAATAAATAAATAAGATTGGAAGTGTTCTTTAGGCAGAGTTCTATCAGGACCAGAGATAACCTAGGAATAGTATTTCTTCCTTGGCGGATCACCCTTGGAAACTGTCTGCAGTCAAGCTGTATGTTTCACATTCATATCACTCTCTGAGCTATCTCCCCAGGAAACTAATGTGAATTGAGTTTTCAGATCAGGGTATCAGTGATGTTGGTCTTTCCCTTGACAGTCAGAAGTGTTAGCAGTACCCTCATTTTTCTTTTACTGTCTCAAAATTAACAAAGATTTTGACTTCCATCATAACAGATTAGTTTAGTCTGGTTTTGGAAGTGGAATCATACAGCATATAATCTGCATACAATCACTTTGCTTAATACTCTGTTTTGCTGGGCATGGTGGTGCATGCCTGTAATCCCAGCACTTGGGAGGCTGAGGCAGGAGGATTGTGAGTTTGAGACCAGCCTGGGTTACAAAGTGAGCTCAAAGCCAGCTTGAGCTGCATAGAAAGATAATTTAAAAAAAAAAAAAAAAAAAAAAAAAAAAGCTGTTTTCATCCTCAAGATAAAGCTTGCCTTTAGTTTTTTAAAAAATACTGTATCTCTTGTTATAATGTATTGGAGATTGAATCTGGTGCTTTGTTTCATACTAGGCAAGCACTCTTTTGCTAACCTACATGCTAAAGCCCTTTTAAAAAACTTTTTGAGACAAGGTCTTGCTAAATTGTCCAAACTGGTCTCGAATTTACACTCCTCCTGCCTCAGTCTCCTTGCTAAGATTAAAGACATGTACCACCATGCCCAGATTTATACCAGTCTTTGGATGTAGTTATGAAATCAGTACAGGTATGGTGTCATATCTGTATAATTACATCACTGTAATACCCAGGCATGGTGGTGCATCCCTGTAATTACACATCTGTGGGAGGCATTTAAGGGAAGCCTGGGGTACACAGTGAGTTCAAGGCCAGCCTGAACTATGTAGCAAATAAAACAAAACATATATTCCTAGTACTGTGAGTGGGCTGAGGCAGGGGCACTCCAAGTTCAAGCCCAGTCTGCACAACTCAAAAGAGACCTTTTCTCACAATAAAAGTGTCTGGGGATGTAGTTCAATACAAAAATATTGGGTTCAATCCCCAGTACCCCAAAATGAATCAATTGTGTTATATACAAAAATATTTTATTGGCCTTTTTTTGTGGTACTGGGGATTGAATTCAGGACCTAGTGCATGGCACTCAGGTGCTCATGCCACTTAGCTGTCTCCTTGTCCCTGTATTAGCTTTAATAGATATTGAAAAATAGTTTTTGAAAGTACTTACTCTTGGGCCAGCCAGATAGCTCAGCAGACTATAGCGCCTGCTTAGGCAAAGCACAGGGACTGGTGTTAGATCTTGGGCACCTTAGGGTATGCCGAGATGGTGATTGAGACTAGGCGTGGTGGTGCGCACCTGTAATCCCAGCACTTGGGAGGCTGAAAACAGGAGGATCGCTATGAGTCCAATCTATGTAGTGCGACCCTGTAGACCCTGTACTAAATGCATTTAAAAAGAAAGTAATTATTCCATTGCACAATTCTACCTGCAATGTATAAAAATCAGTTCCTCCATGTCATTGGTAATACTGTCAGTCTTAAATTTTGTTCATTGTACTGGGTATGAAGTGGTATATTGTAGATTTAATTTGCCTTATGCCTAATGCTACAAACTTTAGTCCCAGTGGATGATGGAATAAATCCACTGTTCACAAAGAAAGAATAAAGAAAATTAAAATAAAGTTTATACAACACAAAAATAAATGCACAGCTTAGTGAAAGACCCAGAACTTTATCTCAGAGAAATGAAAATGTATTTACACGTGAATGTTCATGGTACATGCTATGACTTGAATATTGTTGAAATATGTCTTCCAAAGGTTCATATATTTGAGGCTTGGACTTAAGTGTGGTGATATGGGAGATGGTTAAATCTTTAACAGGTAGGCCTTAGAGGGAGGTCCTTACATCACAGACTTGGAGTTCTCCCCTAAGACAAGATCACACTGAGAGCGCAGGCCCGGCAAGTGAGTGAGACGACCCAGGCCGCGGGATCCTGAACAGACCCGGAGCTTAGGCCTGCGAGTGAGTGAGATGACCAGGGCCGCGGGATCCTGAACAGACCCGGAGCGCAGGCCCCGCGAGTGAGTGAGACTTCCCAGGCCCAGGGATCCTCTTCTGACCCAGGCTGCAGGCCCAGCAGGGAACCCTTCAGCAGAACTCCCTGCAAGGAGGCTAGAGGCAAGACCCACACAGCTGATTCAGGAGCAGAACATCTT
>NW_004524659.1:9007392-9008426 GCF_000260255.1 Octodon degus
AACTCTAAAGACAAGGAGTCCCCGTCTTGTCTTTTCTCAGTGCCGGTCAGTATACAATGGTAATCCTATCATTTTGGAGGCTGAGGCAGGAGGATCACCATGATTTTGAGGCAAACCTTGGTTACATAGTGAATTCAACAGCCTGGACCACATAATGAGACCTTGTCTTAAAAAAACAACAAAAAATCTAGGCTGTCCTGGAACTTTGATCATCCTGCCTTTGGTGAGTTTCTGGAATTACAGGCATACATCACCACGACTGGCTCATTTACTACTGCCTCTAATTTCCTATTATGGGTCTCTTCAGGGGTTTATATCTTCTTCCTTCAATTTAGTAGTGACTTAGTGAGGCTCTGTCTCAAAAAGGTCTGTGCATGTGGCTCAGTGTAAGGGCCCTGGGTTCAACGCCTAGCACAAAGCTGGTCTGGAACACACATTCTTCCTACCTTCCCTGCTTGCCTCACCCTCCTAAGAGCTGGAATTACAGGCATGTACCCACATAGTTTGGCTCTACTCCATCTTCATACTATATTATAATGTAATGTTTTTATTTCCTATTTCCCTATTTTATGCTATTTTTATAATGCATATTACATCTATGTTAGAAAAGTTGATATATTTTGTGCCTATTAAGATGTCTACTTTTTCCTTATTAAAGAGTTTACTTATTTCTTGTAAAGTTTATTATATTAACCCTTTTAAACCCAGTTTTCCTTTTTATTTATTCCTGTGGATTCAAAGTAATATCTGATGTCTTCTTTTTTTTCCAGTACCAGGAATTGAACTCATGACCTTATATTTGCCAGGCAGGTGCTGGGTTCCTGAGCTATATCCCTGGCCCCCTTTATTTATTTATTATTTTTTAAAAAAATGTTTAGTTTTTAATGTGAATAGAAAATAATAAAACCCCACTAGAAATGGTACAGGGGCTGGTGAGATGGCTCAGTGGTCTAAAGCACCTACTTAGGGGGCCTGCCCCGTAGCTCAGTTCTTTAGGGGTCCTGCCCCTTAGCTCAGTTCTTTAAGTGGCTGCT
>NW_004524659.1:9008880-9012267 GCF_000260255.1 Octodon degus
GTGGTGGTGTGTGCCTGTAATCCCAGATCTTGGGAGACTGTCAACAGTTGGATCACTACAAGTCCGATCTAGTAGTGAGACCCTGAACACCCTGTAGACCATTCCCTAAAATACAGAAAAAAAGAAAAAAAGAAATGATACAGAATTTCACTAGCCAAAATGATAGGAATTCAATAATGGTTGTTATATTACATATTATTGTCTTCAAATTAGTTGTTCAGATTACCAGACATAAGCATGCAAAATGTGGCCCCTTTTATTTTGTTATTGCCTAGTTTAGTACATTTCTATAGGTTATTAGCTTAACAATACAATTACATGTGGACAATTGTAAACATATCATACAAGTGCTTATTTATTTATTTATTTGGTATAGGGTCTCAATATTGCAGCCCAGACTCATAGTGATCCTCCTGTCTCAGCCTCCCCTGCACTGGGATTACAGGTGTGTGCCACTATGCCTGGTTTTGGTGGCCAGCATGATGTGCCTGGGGTTGGCACAGCATGTGGTACCAGGGATCGAACCAGAGTCCTTGTGCTTGCCAGGTAGGCTCTTGGACTGCTAAGCTATCTCTCCAGCCACAAGTGCTTTTTAAACCAGGAATCTGGAATATCTTATGGTGAGTATTCCCATGAGAAACAAGTATCTTCCCATTTTTGCCCATTATTACTATATAATTATTCATATATTACTTCTTGAGACTTTTTTTCATAAATTATACAGTTAGTTATTCTCTCTTGCCTCTGATCATTTGCCAAACATTTAAGCACAGCTTAATGCTTGACCTCTAGCCTTTTCTCTTTCCATGCAAAACAATCAGTTGTACTTAGCTGGGTGTGGTGGTATACACCTTTGACTCCAGAACTCAGGAGGATGAGGCAGGAGGCTAGTAGCCTGGAATACATAGTGAGAATTATCTCTAGATAAATAAATAAGTAATCAATTTTGCTCCACGAAATTCTGCCCACTGGGTTGATTTCAATATACTATAGTCCTTCAGGGATACTCAGAAAGGGGTTATGTTGTAGTTGTCCATATTTGGGAGAGGCTTGCATTTTGTGCACAGATATCTGTAAATCAAACCTATGTTTTCTCCTCCTAAGTCATTTGGCCTCCTCATGAGACCATAGGAATGGTATGGACGGGAGAATAATATGAGAGGGGCCATGTGCATTTATTTAGTCCATTTTCCCCTAGAATTTGTGCCTTCAGGACCTGCTTAGCCAGATCTCCGATATAATACTTCCACTTAATAATGGAGTGCTACTTGCACCCAATGACAAGCCTTTGTGGATCAGATAATACCAAATTTATGAGCACTACTGGTCAAGTCTCATAGTTTCATGCACCATGACTAAGTATTCAGTCTCCACTAAAGCCAAAATCAAGGCAAATGTACCCTCCCCATCCCAAAACTGAGAGTAATGTGCAGAGGACCGCAGGGCTTTGCTTACAAATCTGAAGAGTCTATGTGGTAGTTCACTTACAGGGGCCTCCCAAAGGCTCTAAACTGCATTACTTTAAGCACCACTGGATTTGCTGGATCATATGGATTCAATAACAAAGCAGTTTGGCCAGCATCCTGAGCTTATTGAAGAGGCTAATCCCTTTTTTTTTTTTTTTTTTGTCTTTTAGGGAAGGGTCTACAAGGTGTTCAGAGTCTCACTTCTAGATAGGACTTGTAGTGATTCTCCTGCTTACAGCCTCCCAAGAGCTGGGATTACAGGCGTGCGCCACCACGCCCAGTCTCAATCACCATCTCAGGGCACCCCGGGGGCAGGGCTGGCACAGCAGGCCCGGGCATCAAATCCCAGGCCCCTGTGCCTGCTTGCAGGCGCTTTAATCTGCTGAGCTATTTGGGTGGCCCTCTGAAGAGGCTAATCTTGATTTAAGCCTCACTCAAAACTAACAGCTTTTCAGCACATAAATATATCAGTCAAAACAGTACACCTAAATGAGGAATATGTTGCCTCGAAAATCCAAGTAAGCTCCCCAGTCTTGTAGTTTTCTTTTGGTTGTAGGAGGTTGTTACATGCAACACTTTATGCTTCACTTTATTTTTTATTTTTTTATTTTTTTATTTTTATTTTTATTTTTTTTGTGGAACCAGGGATTGAACTCAGGTCCCTGAGCTTGCCAGGCAAGCACTTATTCCACTGAGCCATCTCCCCGGCCCCCTGTGCTTCATTTTAGAAAGGATATGATGAAATTCATCATACTACTAACCCCATACAAATTTCACTGAGGTTTAAAGTCCCAATCAGGTTCATTAAGCATAATACTATCAGTGTAATGGCCCAACTTGGTATCCCATGGAAAGGAAAATTGAAAGAGATACCAGTGGACTAAATAATATAGGACTTGAAAGCTGATACATCTTTGAGTTGATTAATTTTATGTGTCATTCTGGCTGGTCCATGTTACCTGTATTTTGCTAAATGTTGTTCTAGATTTTTCTTAGACAATATTAACATTTAAATCAGTAGGATCTGAGTAAAACTGATTACCCTGCATAATGTGAGTGGATCTCCCTGTAAAAGGAGATTATGTCATCAAATTGTTTTTCATTTTGAATTATATTATTAAATCTTCCATCCTTTTGGACTACCCTGAAGATACTGGACTTGCCAGTCTTGACAGCTGTATTAGCCAATTCTTTAAGATAAATCTCTTTCTCTTTGAAAGTTCATATGCGTTACTTACTAGCATTAATTGTTTATGTACTTTAACCCCATATACAAAGTATCATCATAGTAATACCTAGATCAGTGTTTGGATAACTTGGATCTAAAAGAGGCCAATATAAAGGCATGTTATTTCACACAACATAGCATCTTACTACCAAATTCACTTTAGCCAAGCTGACACCATATAGACTACCATATCTTTTTTTTTTTTTTTTCGGAACCAGGGATTGAACTCAGCCCCTTGCATTTGCCAGGGAAGGGCTTATTCTACTGAACTATCTCTCTGGCCCCTAGACTACCATATCATAAAGTCATAGTCACAGTCTTTATCACAGGCTTTATAGTCTATATGTTATAGACTACAGGTAGTCGGACATATGAGAGAAGACGTGTCATTAATGTCTTAAAGACAGTATCCACTATAAAAGTGTCACTTGACACCCAAGAATGTAAAATCACCTGGGTTGTTATTAACCAGACTTAAGCATCTGTCCTCTAATTCTGGTATGATAGTACATAAACTGGTAACAGTTGCAAAGACAGCATATAGATATGGCCTCTGTATCATGGGGTACAGTAAGTCACCGACTTATGTCATCTACATTTTTTTTTTTTTTTTTTTGGTGGAACTGGGGATTGAACTCAGGCCCTTGCGCTTGCCAGGCAAGTGCTTATTCTACTGAGCCATCTCCCTGGCCC
>NW_004524659.1:9012367-9015190 GCF_000260255.1 Octodon degus
CTAAATTTTTCTTCCTTTGAAAATTCAGCAGCCCTGGATAATTTGTTTCTAACAAACAGAATGTAGCAGGAGGGATAACATGATTTCACAGGCCAACACATGGAAGTAGATAGTTTGTTCCTGGCATTGCCCACATATTCCCTCTGCCCTATGTCTCTCCACATGTGCCTGGAGCCTTTTGCTACCATGTAAGGGGGCATCTATTACCTTGAAACATCTCTGCTGGACAGACTATAGAGAGACTATGTAACAACAGAGGACCCTAAGAATTGCAACTGTTCTAGGCCCCAGTTTCTCATAATTCTCTCAGATCAGGTTCCAGACACTGAGTGAGGCAGCTGTTGAAATGACGTCAGCCTGACCACTGTCTGACTGCCACTGGACAAACTCTAAGGATGGAATACCTAGGTGAGCTCAGTTGATCTGCAGATCTGAATCATCATAAGTGATTGGAACTGTTTTAAATCACTAAGTTGGAGTGATTTATTATAGATGACTTTGCGTTTTATATATGTGTGTGTATAAATGTAAGTGCTTGTATGATTTATTTATTTTTAAATTTTTTTTGGCAGAACCTGGGATTGAACTCAGGCCCTTGCACTTGCCAGGCAAGTGCTTATTCTTCTGAGTTATCTCCCTAGCCACTTGCATGATTTAGAATGTTTCCTAAATATACATAATTACAATAAACTTTTAAGATCATTCAGAAGCAGATCAAAACTTCAGCAACACTGATTTGTTTCCCTATGAGCTCATTCGCCTTTTCTCAAGAGCTGTCAGTTCTGTGTTCTCCCTATCTTTTCCCCTTCAATTATATGACAGTGTTGAAGAATAATATCTTATATATCTTATGTGAATTGCACTCAGTTATCTCTCTCACTTCTACCATAAATATTTTAATTCTCTTGTTACACAAAACTAGGAATTAAAATATGTTTCTTATCTTTCAGACTTGGTATCTAGTGATGAGCCCAAGAAGTTTTTTTTTTTTTTTTTTTTGGTACTGGGGATTGAACTCAGGACCCTGTGCTTGCCAGGCAAGCACTTATTCTACTGAGCTATCTCCCCAGTCCCCCAAGAAATTATTTTTAAAAAGATACGGTAATGGACAGAATCAATCCAATGGGTTATCATGCAACACTTTATTTTTATTTATTTATTTTTTAATTTTTCAAAATGTGTGTGTGTGTGTGTGTGTGTGTGTGTGTGTGACCAGCTCAGCCCACCAGGGGGCAGAGCTGGCTGGCATGTGGTGCTGGGGGACTGAACCACAGTCCCTGTGCTTTGCTAAGCTTGTTCTAAGTAGGTGCTTTAGACCACGGAGCAATCTCACCAGCCCCAACACTTTATTTTTATTTATGTATTTATTTATTTAAATCTATTTGGTACAGGGTCTCACTACATAGCTTGGACTTGTAGTGATCCTCCCCAGTGCTGGGATTACAGGTGTGCACTACCACACCTAGACTAGGTGGCCAGCTCAGCACACCTGGAGTGTGGCCAGTGCAGCAAGTGGTACCTGGGATTGAACCCCAGTCCCTGCACTTGCCTAAGCAGGCACTTAGTCAGCTGAACTATCTCTCTGGTCCTCATGTAACACTTTAAAAGACATAGTGCTGAGAGACCCAAATGTCATTTGGAGCAACAACAGGAGGGCTGTTTCAGGCAATTTATTGTCAACTATAAAAATGTGCCCATGCTCTGCCACTACTGCACTCACTGAAGAATTTTATTAGAGACAAAATCCTTGAATATAAGTGTAGAAAAAATTTTAGTTGCCATTTATTTTTTAGCTATCACAAAACTCATTCTAAAGAACTTTCTGGATATAAGAAATGTACAGAAATTAATGGTAATCTGAGGAATGTTGGCAGGCCTTTATTCAGTGTTTGCAACTTAAACAACACGTGAAAATTCATAGTAGTGAAAAATGCTATGAATGTAAAGAACATGGGAAGGCCTTTAATTATGGTGCAGAACTGGCTCTACAACAGATATTTCACACTGGTGAGAAACCCTATGAATTTAAGGAATGTAGGAAGTCCTTTAAACAGTGATCAGAACTCACTCAATACCAGAGACTTCATACTGGAGAAAATCTCTATGAATGTAAGCAGCATAGGAAAGCTTTTATTTTTATTTATTTTATTTTATTTTATTTTATTTTATTATTTTTATTTTTGTGTGGAACTGGGGATTGAACTCAGGCCCTTGTGCTTGCCAGGCAAGTGCTTATTCTACGGAGCCATTTCCCTGGCCCAAAAGCTTGATGGCTTTCAACTTACTGAATATCTGGAACTTCGTACTGGTGACAAACCTCATGAAATGTAGGCTATGTGGTAAAGTTTTTAGACTTCATTTACACCTTACCCAATATCAAAGAATTCATACTGGGGAGAATCCCTATGAATGTAAGGGATGTGGAAAAGGCTTTCGCTATCATTCAGGCTTCTCGCATTATCAGAGAATGCACTCTGGAAAACAAATCTTATGAATATATCAAAGAAGTTGGTAACATTTTGTGTCTTATCATTATTGATAAAGTTTCAAAACCTTTAAAAACAAAATTTCTTTTTCAAGTGGGAAAATGAAAAAGAGTAAAATTTGTTCCGGTTTCAGTTTTCCTTTTGAGTTATTGCTATATTAACCACTATTAGAAATGAGTTTTCTAAAATTATATAACATTTTTACTAAAACCAGTAAAATATGGCAGAAGATGAAAGCAATCTCTCCCCCTTGCATAAATTCCTGAGATAACCAATGTGTATGTGTGTGTGTTGTTCCTCTCTTTATCCTCAGTCTACACATATTGGTGATGAGACT
>NW_004524659.1:9015496-9016121 GCF_000260255.1 Octodon degus
TTTGCTAAGCTTGTTCTAAGTAGGTGCTTTAGACCACTGAGCCATCTTACCAGCCCCTTGCAGGTGCTTTAATCCATTGAGCTATTTGGCTGGCCCCAAGACTTTAACCCTCATAGTGATGTATGTCTCAGAGACTTTCTCTTTTCACTTCATCATGAATGTTTTCCAGGCTAAAACATGAATAGTTAAGTCATTATTCTTAAAGCTTCAGAATATTTCTAATATTGCATTACTATTTTGAAGCATTCCTTATTGGAGTTATTCATCTATTTCTTGTTCAATACCATGGACTGACCATATTATTCTTTTACTTCCATTGGGTAGAAGTGTCTGGTGTGTGTGTGTGCTGATAGTAACCTTTTAAAAAAGTTAACATTTTTGGTTCAGGCAATAGAAATACATTTTACAAACACAAAAAAATTGTCAAAAATATGAAATAAAAATTAAGACTCCACATAGACAGTCCTTTACCCATTTTCCCTGCACAAGTACAATCAATGCTATCAGTGTCTTTTGTATTTTTCTAGGTATAGTGTGGGACAGTGCTGGTAAATCTATGGTATACATGCTATTTTTTCTCTTTTAAAACAAAAGATGTTACTGCCAGTTGTAGTGGTATACTGTC
>NW_004524659.1:9026441-9042022 GCF_000260255.1 Octodon degus
GACTTATGAACACTGGAATTGTGACCTTTCGCAGATGTAATGTGTAAGACTCACTTTGTCAGACTATGAACAAATCCAATTTACATTGTAATGGAATGAACTTGTTCATAAGTCCTGATACTGCTGCTTCCGAGTGTCTAATCTTTCAGCAAGAGAATTCTTTATTTATTTATTTTTGTATTTTAGGGACGGGTCTGCAGGGTGTTCAGGGTCTCACTACTAGATCGGACTTGTAGTGATCCATTTGTTTACAGCCTCCCAAGAGTTGGATTACGGGTATGCACCACCACGCCCAGTCTCAATTGCCATCTCAGTGCGCCCCGGGGGCGGGGCCAGCATGGCAGGCTCGGGGATTGAGCCCTTGGCCCCTGCACCTGCTTGCAGTTGCTTTAATCCACTGAGCTATTTGGAGCAAGGGAATCCTAAACTGAACCTAAGTCTTATTTTTTGATAAGACCAATCAGTTGTGTGGTATCAAATCAGTTTGACCAACCGGACTTCTTCTATGCTGCAAGAGCCTGCAGGTTTTTCCTCAGGAACAGATGAATATTCTGGTATGTATGAGCCTACCTTTCTGTCCAAAAGTCCTCGACATTTGCCACTATCTGAGTGCTTATAGAATGCCTGATACAAAGGCATGTTATTTCACGCAACATAGCATCTTATTAGCAAATTCACTCTGTATCAAAAATATGGAAAATTAGCCTATAAAAATGGGATGAATTTCTGGTATCATACACTATCACATCTGGATGTCCTGATAAAGCACCAGAATAGGCTTCTGAGCATATAGCCAATGTGTGAAGGCTCAAAGGGCATCTTCTTGCAGGATGGGGTACCATAATCTAGAATCTAGAATGCACAATCTGAGATCTTTATATAGGACTGTGTTGTAAATAAGACTACTGCTTAGAACCAAGAGGTAGAAACAAATTGGCCCCATTTAGCATCATTCCCAGGGGCTGCATGTGCATGGATGGGGATAATAAGTCTTGGGTCAGCCATGGTTATCTGCATTGGAGAAAGCCCTGCAAGACACACAGCCCATGTCACATTGTCCACAGGTGTGCTCTCCAACTATCCTTCCCCAAACATGAAAGCTGCCACTCCAGGTGGGGGCTCATTCCATGGATGGACTTTACAAACATAGGCCAAGGGCAGTGTTTTCTTTGTCTTGTGGCTGAACTGACCCAAGAATAAGTAATTAAGATACCATGTAGGTAAGACCTGTGTGTGTGTGTGTGTGTGTGTGTGTGTGTGTGTGTGTCTGGAGGTTATTGGTCATACAATTTAGAAGCAGTTTAAAGTCTTCAGTGGGGTACAATTAGGATGGCCTACTGATAATGAAATTAGAGAATAAATCTAGACATTTTAAAACATTTTTAGAAAATTAACATAATACATTCACTTTTTCCTTGAGTATGCTCCTAATATTTTAACACATGCATAGATTTTGGAATCTGTGACCACAACCAAAATACAAAACAATTCCAATACATCAATGAATTTCTCATGCATCCTCTTCATATTGACTCTCTTCCAATCCCAAACATTTGGTAACCACTGATCAATTCTATTTAATATTTTTACTTTTCCAGAATATCATATAAATGGGATAATATAGTATGTGACATTTTAGACTGTTTTTCCCTATATCATAATGCACTTGAAATTCATTCATGTACATATCAGTAATTTTTATTGTTTTTTTTTAAATTTTTTTAAACATTTATTTAGTGTGTGTGTGTGTGTGTGTGTGTGTGGCCAGTTCAGCTCACCTGGGGGCGCGGCTGGCTGGCATGTGGTGCTGGGGGATCGAACCACGGTCCCTGTGCTTTGCCAAGTTTGTTCCAAGTAGGTGCTTTAGACCACTGAGCCATCTCTCCAGCCCCAGTAATTTTTATTGTTGCATGGCATTCCATTGTGTAGATATCCCATAATGTATGCATTTACCCACTGAACACTTCTGTCCTTTCCAGTTTGGGATGGTTAGAAGGGATACTATAAGCATGCATGTACATAAGGCCTTGAATTATGTCTTTTTTTTGAGACAGGGCCTCATTGCATAGTTCAGACTGGCCTTGAACTCACTATGCAGCCCAGGATGGCCTTGAACTTATGGTGATCCTCTGCCTCAGCCTCCTGACTGCTACAATTACAGGCATGCACCACCATGCTCAGTATTATGTCCCTGAATTATGAATGAGTTCCATTCCAGGAGAATAAATTGGGTTTATTAGTAATCTGACAAAGTGTCTTACACAGTTCACCTGTGAAAGTTCACAATGCAAATGTTTAGAAAGTGAGGACTAACTGTGCAAGTGTGTGAAAATAAATTTTCTTTTTTCCAGGTTAAATACTTAAATGTGAGATCACTGGGTCATAGGGGAAGTGTACATTCAGCTTTTTAATAGAGTGATACACTGTTTTCCAGATTGCCATTACTATTTTGTATTTGTATTAGTGGTTTAAGAGTTATTCCAGTTCTTACCAGCACTTGGTATTCCTAGAGTTTTGAATAGTTCAAAATTATGAGAGCATCTAAAATGGCTGAACCTCCCAAGTGTATGATGGATACCAGTGTAGAGACCCTTTGTGTGTGTGTGTGTGTGTGTGTGTGTGTGTGTGTGTGTGTACTTGGGATTGAATTAAGGACCTTCACGTTGAGCTACATCCCAAGCTCCCCCATCCCATCCTCACCGACCCTTTCAAAATTTTGAGACAGGACCTTGTCTTTAGTCTAGGCACAAAGTCATGAACCTCCAGCTTCAGCCTCAGAATGCTGTGATTATACATCTGTGCTACCATGCCTGGCTGGGCCTATGCTTTTTACTGCTGTATATTTCTTGTGAGCCAGCACCTTGAAAACCTGGCTCTATTGCTGCCCAGAAACTGAATGGAGAAATTGAAGCACTATCTGGAAAAAAATGTTCATGTTTGAGATGCACTGTGTACTGACTGAGACTAGGATACAAGGAGGAAGTATATATGCTTTTTGAAAAACATTATTGTAGAATAGTTGACGTACAGTTGGGGTGCAAGGCTGTAACATTATCTCTATTATTCCTGGAAATCTAGTTTTGTCTCCAGCTGAGATGAGGGAGTGAGATATATGAAGTACTATTTAAAATCTGATACTGCCATGGAGACACCTCCATTCCAACCAATTTGTTTCCTGGTGGTTCTCAACTCACATAACCAATTAGATAATTTGGTTGGAATGTAATCAGCAAAGAAGTCACAAAGCCAACATTCATTTAGATCTTGGCTCAATCCAAAGACTGTGGTAGTCTTTTGGGGAATACAGACACCGAGGCGCTTGTACCTGTATTATTCTCAGACATCCCTCATACTTACCTACTCTTTCTGTTTTTGATGAACCAAGCCATTTACTTTTAAATAAAAGCATGACATGAGTGTGCTTTGTGGGGGTCTGACTTAGTCTTTAAAACTGAGGGTTATCTTTCCATATGTCTTATGGTCTTTTAGTTAGGTCTACAAAGCATGAATTGGCAAAATGACTCCTATTCCACTGTATGTAGTAGGAGTAGAGTTGAATTCTAAAACCATGTTTGCTGCACAGAGATGCCCAAATTTAACACAGCAATAAATCACTTAGATGGACAATCTTCATTTCGTATATCAATTCATAAAGTGAAAATCCCTAAACAATGCAAAAAAAAAATCTCAATTTCAAAAAAATTTTCAAGCAGGAATCTTGAATATAGTCAAATGATGTTCAATGCCAAAATATAACTAGACCAAACATTCATAAGAGAAGCATATTACATGTAAATGGCTACTAAAAACAAAGCTTCATTACTTTTTTTTTTAAGCATTCAGAATTGCTTCATAGAATATGATTGTACTTACCTTCACTGGGTTCCATATCTTCATTTCTTTTTGCATCTTAGTGCATGAGATTTTGTTAGAAATTTCTCTGTACAGATTCCTTTTGTTTTTGGTATTGGGGTTGAATGCAAAGCCTTTACAGAGCTACATCCCCAATCTTACTTTTTTTTTAGACAGGGTCTCACTAAATGGTTAGGTTGTCCAGGTTGGGCTTGAACTTAGGATCTTGTCTCTGTACAGAATCTTTTGAAGACAGACTTACTTCCTTCTGTATTACTTACAGCAGTTCTTTGGGAGCTATTTTAATTTTTACAAAGTTGTAAAGTATGCATTTACACAGACATGTAACTAACCAAGTCCTTTTAATCAATCAAATTTAATAAGAATGTAGCCATTATTTTTAGTATAAGTTCTTTGAAATTTTATAAAGAAAGTGGTATGGCTAAAATCATTCTCCTATTCATCTGAAGAGTTCCTATGCAAGGTAAATTCCCTAATTTTGTGTAAGGGTTGTATAAACTTTTCCATGTTCAACACTTCTATATGACTATTAAGAAAAAGACCAATAAAGGCCACATTTCCTCTACCTATTCTCAAATTTAGAGCTTTCATAGGACTTTTCTCCAGTTAGCATTCTCTAATATTAACCAAGGGAAATGCTAGATGCTTGCCTTTCTCTAGTGTAACTTTGTTTAATTAATTTAGTAATAAGGCACTAGTGGTGGCTAAAGATAACCACACATTTATTGTATTAGTCTGGTATGTTAACCATTTACATGATGATCAAAAATAGCATATTTTTCCATTAATTTTTATAAGGTAACAGAAAATATAAAACTAAAATTTTATCAAATTTATTCAATACATGAATTAACTTGTTGTAATGACATATGCCCAAAAGACACATGGGATAGTCTGTATGTTAACAAATGCACTGCCATGTGTCCTTGGGCTAAACTGTTAGGTGGTTAGGATATGGGCTATCCCAAACATCCTTGCTATGTGCATTATATTCATATTCCCAGTTTGTCTAATAACACTGCTAAGGCTTCCCTTTGGCATTAGTTCTGTGGTTTGAACCCCCATAATATTGATTAAACATTTCCTTTCAGAATAAGTGTTTTTATTGTGTTAAAGTCCTAAGTTATTTGGTATCAAACAAGTGTGGCTGAACATACATATGTCCTGAGGCCCAGGAATTCTACCATCTAAGTATATACTCAAACACAAATATGCTCTTAGAAGCATTATTTATTATGACCCTAAGCTGTAAACAATGTAAAAGTCCACAAATAGTAGAATGGATGAATTGTGATACACTGGTATAATAGAATTCTATACATAATGAAAATAAATGAGCTTCTGCCACATGCATTGATCATGAGACTTACTTAACACACCGGATATTAAAGACTATATAATATATAATCCAATTATAATATATTATCCAACTTATATAAAGGTTTTTAATATGCAAAACTAATTTATAATATTAGAAGTTAAAATGAGGCAACAACTGACTCCATATTTGGTACAAGAAATGCAAGTTTACCTCCTTTATTTTTTTCTGGGTACCAGAAATTGAACTCAGGATCTTGTACTTGCCAGGCAGACACTTGTGCCACTGAGCTATATTCCTCACCCTACTTCCTTTCTTTTAAAGCATTTCTATTTACAGTATATCTTTCCAGCACTTCCAGTCAGGAAATTGCTTAGTACTGGTTCACAAAAAGACAAATATTGAAATAAAAATAAACAATTTGAATGCTTTTTAGCAATTTAACAGAAATTTAAGTGGCCTGAAGCTAATAAAAAAATTTAGGATTTTTTAAATCCTAAGATTCTCATCATTTAATTTATTCAGAAATTGTGCACATGTATGCACATGTGTGTGCACATGTGTTTTATAGGACAGCAAGTAGTAAACATATTATATAGCATCTTAAACTTCTGAATGTTATTGTATTTGCAAGCAACACTAGTTACAGGGTTGATTATGACTTAAAAGTTTTACAAAAATGTTACATCAGAATTCTCATAGTTTCTACCTTGTGAGTTTTCTGGTGGACAACGAGGTTTGACTTACAACTGAAGAACTTCCCACATTCTTTACATTCATATGGTTTTTCTCCTGTGTGAGTTTTCTGATGACGGATGAGGTTTGATTTCCTACTAAAGGCTTTCCCACACTGAGGACACCCATTGGATTTTTCTCCTGTATGTATTCTATGATGAACAGTAAGGATTGCTTTCTGACGGAAGGACTTCCCACATTCATTACAAATATAGGGTTTTTCTCCTGTATGAATTCTCTGGTGAAGAGTGAGGGTTGTCTTTTGGCAGAAGGACTTCCCACATTCATTACAAATGTAGGGTTTCTCTCCTGTGTGAGTTCTTTGATGCACAGTGAGGGTTGTCTTCTGGATAAATGCTTTCCCACACTCATTACACTGATACGGTTTTTCACCTGTGTGAGTTCTTTGATGATCAATGAGGTATGACTTCTTTCTAAAGGCACTTCCACACTGAGGACATAAATAGGCTTTTTCCCCTGTATGTGTCTTGTGATGTCTAGTGAGGGTTGCCTTCTGGCGGAAGGACTTTCCACAATCAATACAAAGATAGGGCTTTCCCTCTATATGTGTTTTTTCATGAAGATTGAGAGCTGTCTTCTGACGGAAGGCTTTTCCACATTGATTGCAAACATAGGGTTTCTCGCCTGTGTGAATTCGCTGGTGTTCGATAAGATAAGACTTCCTTCTGAAGCTGTTTCCACAGTAAGGACACTGAAAAGGTTTCTCTTCTGTTTGAGATCTCTGATGCATAATAAAAATAGACTTTCTGCACAGGAATTTTTCATATTTGCTGTATGCAGAGCGCTTTTTTTCCATAAGTTCATGAGAATGGACACCCAGATCATACTTTTCCATGAATGCAATTCCATCCTTATTGTATCCAAATGTTCTTTCTCCTTTGTGAGCTCTACTATATGAAAATAACTTTTCTTTGATAAAGAAGGATTTGTCATATTCATTATATTCACATGGTCGTTCTGGAGTTTGAACTTTCTGCTGCTGAGTAGGCTCTTGTTTACCACCGAGATCCCTTTCCATTTGTTTAGTGAGATTTACTGCAAGATGAATTTTTCATACTTAGTATTAAGAACTGATTTTTTCCCACCCATTACTCTCACCAACATTTTCTTTTACATGGTTTATATTTCTAATAATTCTGAACTATTTTTCAAAACTTTTCCATCAGATTTATGTTCATATAATATTGTTTTTGAAATAATATGGTTCTTTCCTAAAGTAAGAGCTTTCCCATAAATGTTACTTCTCTCCTTATTTTATTTATTTATTTTTTAGGGAAGGGTCTACAGGGTGTTCAGGGTCTAACTACTAGATTGATCTCGTAGTGATCCACCTGTTTACAGCCTCCCAAGAACTGGGATTTCAGGCGTGCATCACCACGCCCAGTCTCAATTTCCACCTCAGTGTGCCCCGGGGGCAGGGCCAGTACAGCAGGCCCAGGGATTGAACCCCTGGCTCCTACGCCTGCTTGCAGGTGCTTTAATCCACTGAGATATTTGGCTGGTCTCTTAATTTTTTTTGTGATTGATGCATACAACTGATCTAGAATGTATGCGTTTTGGTATTCTCTGAACTTCACTAAAATATCTTCAGCCTTTCCACTGTCTAGAAAATAATACAATTAACAACACTACAAGTCTTCACATAAATGAAGAGAAAATGTACAAAACATGCACACATACTCTGCTTCACCATTAAAATGAGAAAAAAATGGCATGAACAAAAAACAATTGTAACATTGCCATGCTACAATTACTATAAGTTGTATGGAGAAGGTATTAAAAACCCAGGGAGAAGTAAGCAGGAGACAAAAATGGTGAAGTAGGGTTTTTTGTTAGAGTGGGAAGACTCAGAAATAATAAAGTGACTAGCAAGGGTCCTAAAAAATAAGCAATATGACAAGGAAAATTATTTAGGCAGAGATAAAATCCCATTTATTCCCTCATACCTCATTAAAGGTATAAGATATTTCCACTCACTTTTATTCAGTTCCATTTAGCTTTTCTTCACCAATACACTTTCTCAAGTTTGTTCAAATTCAGTGTTGATAGTAACACTGGTTTAGAGACTAGACCATGCCTGTCTATATAACAGTGATTTACTCGCTGGTGAAAGCAGAGAATTAGAAAAACATACTCCAGGTGTTAAGTATTTTGTCCTAAGGACAAGAAAGTGATTAAGACAGTCCTTTAAACAAATTATCAAACCTAAGAGTGATGCCGGACCTTAACTTACAGGTAGTGTCAGAAGACAGGTTGTTTTTGTGTGGACTACTGCATCCTTGAGCTTCATAGTTGGCTAACTGCGTAAGAATCTACAGGAAACATATATAGTATTTGCTACGTAACGAAAGGTTTGGCTGTATATATATATATTTATTTTTTTTTCCAGTGCGAAGGGCTGAACTCTGGGCTATAAGCTAGATAAGTAAGTATTCTACTACTGAACTACTTCCTAGCCCACATGAAGTTTATTTATTTTTTGTCTTTTTGAGACAGGTTCTCACTATGCAGTTCATGCTGGACTTGAGCTCACTTTGTAGCCCAGGCTGGTCTTGAACTTGCAACAATCCTCCTTCCTCAGCCCCCCAAATGCTGGGATTACATGCGTGCACCACCATGCCTGGCTATGAAGTATATTTAGAAGCCCTGAACAGATGAAATTCTCAAAACGAGAAATATATTTGCAGTGACTAAATGCAGTATTAGGAAGGATTTACGTTTGATATAAGAAGTAATATGTTTTTAAGAAGTAACATTTTTAACACTTCTTATTTTAATGTATTTAGTACAGGGTCTACAGGGCCTTACTACATAGTTCGGACTCATAGTGATCCTCCTGTTTTCAGCCTTCCAAGCACTGGGATTAGAGATGCACACCACCACACCCAGTCTAAGAGGTAGTATTTTTATCATGACAATATAATCTGCTTTTGGTTGAGTTTTTTACTCAGTAAAAAAAAATAAATTCCAAAGACAAAGTAAGCAGTTCAATAATGATAAAATAATATGGCTCTCATTCTGGAATAGGTCAGTGGCAAATGAGAATAAGAGCACATGTAATGATAGTACAGAGTGAGAAAATATAATGCAAATTGTGGCAAGGTCATTAAAGTATAAATGAAGGAATAGATATGATACTATGGAAGTGGGGTTATGGGAATAAAGGAATACAGGAACAAATGAGGATAAATAAGATTATAGGAATAAAAATAAAGAAGAAAAATAAGAGTAATGATAACTATTATTTCAAATACAGTGACAACCAAAAAGATGAGACAACTGATACTTATATTCCTGTAAACAGATTAAAATATACCACTAGAGTGAAAGAAATGGGCTAAAATATCTGCCTAAAAGCCACTGGCATAAAATTTGGAAATCACTTTTTTGTTTTGGTACCAGGGATCAAACTGAGAACCTTGTGCTTGCCAGGAAGGCACTTATACTGCTGAGCTATATCCCTGGCCCTGAAAAATCACAATTTGAGAATGGATCTGATTCTTAGAGCTTGCAGAACTTTTATAAAGACAAGAATTGAAGGTGACAAAAGCCCCTTTTTAAAATGTGGTAATGGAATGTTTACTCAGCCATGAAGGTATACAAAATTAGGTCATTTTCACAAAATCGGATGACATTGGAGATCATCCTATTATGTAAAATAAGCTAGACTCAGAAAAAACTGCATGTTTTCTCTCAAACGGAATCTAGAAAAAAGACAACATGAACACAGAAGAGAGACTAAGAGAAGAGGAAAACGATTGGGGAAGAGGGAAGACAAGGATAAGGGACGTTAGTAAGGAAGAGGACATGATCAAAGTATATTATATGCATGTATGAAAATGTCACAGTGAAGCCTATTACCCTGTATAATTAATATATGCTTTTTTTAAAAAAAGCTCAGTTAAGGGCACATTAGATACCAGTGAAAGCCTAAAGAAACAAATTCATGTTTTTCTTCCCTGTTCTGTCTTATTTCCTGACTTTCTAGTCTGGAAGCATTTCTTGCTAACTCCTTCTCTGAAGATTCCTGATTCTGTTCTATTTGATCCTGTTTTCTTCTCTAGAGACTTCTAGATGGTGTGTGCTCCCCAAATGCTTTGCCAACACTCTCCACTTCCTTTCTTGTTGGCGTGATATATGAACATTAGTAGTCTACTTGGAAAAATTAGGATCTCTCCAAATCGGCTCCTATAGCAGAGTCTGAGACTTTAAAAAAACAAACAAACAAACAAACAAACAAACAAACAAAAAACAGTGTCACATTAAATTGCTAAACTGCCTGGGCTCAAATATGCCATTCACCCAGGGTGGTGCTGGGATCCTACACGTGTGCCACCATGCCTGGCTTGAGTCCATTTTTAATGCCTTATTACATACATCTTTCTAGACCTGCTTTTTAAAACCTTCTTGCCTATATTCTGGCAAGTCAATAATAAGACTCATCCTGTTTTGGTGTTACCAGCAAAAATTTAAACCAGACAAGTTCTGGCTCACATATACAACTCCCAACTGACCCAGCCCTAACCACCTCTTACCATAGTAAACACCAAAGATACTCTTCCTTGCTCTTTCACAAGTTATTTTAGAACCAACACAGGAATTTACCCCACTCTCCCCAGAAAGGCTTATTATGTCAGGTTTCAATTTAGATATATGAACCAAATTATAGGGAGGGAAGTAACTTCATCCTCACATGTGACAACCATAACACAACACAGTATATATTTTTTTCACCCTTTAATGTTTAATATTTTTTTCATCATTTAATGTGCATTTAAACATATTGCACATATTTGGGCCTTTTATTTCAAATGTTGAGTCATCTTTAGATGTTTTACTCTTACCCCAGCATTTGCTATTTTGTTATATTCATTTTGCTTTATATTGATGATATTCAGGTTATTTATCATTGCTGTCTTAATATCCTTTCTGCAAATTGTACTACTTCTACTTTTTAGGCTTGTTTTTATTGAATGACTTTTTCCCTATTGAATGTTTTTGGTCTCATGCTTGTATGTCATATTTTCCTGCTTTTTTATATGCCTACCTAATAACTTTTTTTTTTTTTTTTTGAGATGGGGGGTCTTACCTTGTTGCCCTGACTGGCCTCAAACTTCTGTTATCAAGCAATGCTTCTGCTATCAGCCTCCCAACTTGCTGTTGGATTACAGGCATGTACCACTGTGCCTGGTTTTATACCCAGTGATTTCTAATTGCTTGTCAGACATTATCAATTTATTGTTTAGTTCAAGACATGGTTGTAGGGCCGGCCAGACAGCTCAGCAGATTAAAGTGCCTGCTTAGGCAGAGTGCAGCAGTTAGGGTTTGATCCCCAGCATGCTGTGCCCCAGGGCACGCTGAGCCCACAATTGAGACTGGGAGTGGTGGCATGTGCTTATAATCTCAGTGCTTGGGAGGCTGAAAACAGGACAATCACTATGAGTCTGATCTGTATAGTAAGACCCTATAGACCCTGTATTAAATACATTAAAAAAAAATAAATACATGGTTGTATTCTTACAAAGATTATTTTTTTTTTTTCCTGGAAGCTGTAGAGTTGCCCTAACAGAATCTTATTCCAAGAAAGAACTTGTCATTTATTTGGCATTGACAAGGGCTGGCCAAATAGCTCAGTGGATTAAAGCATCTGCTTAGATGAAGGGACCAGGAGTTCGATCCCTAGGCCTGCTGTGTGGCCCCCTCTCTAGGCATGCTGAGAGGGCAATTGAGACTGGGTGTGGTGGTGTGCGCCTGTAATCCCAGCACTTGGGAGATTGTAAACAGGAGGATCACTACGAGACTGATCTACACGTGAGACCCTGTACACCCTGTACACCCTGTCCTATTTGGCATTGACAGTCTTCCATTAGCATCTGGATGCTCCTCAAAGTGAAAAAAGAAACTTCTCAGAAGTCCTATCCAATGACTGAAAATTGAGGGATAACACAGGTCAGCCACTTCTATCAATAAGACTTCTAACAGACAATCTTTACCTCAGACTGTCATGTCAGGTGGGCCGAGATTTTGTCAGCTCTCTATAATGGTCTCAAGATCTCTGACAAATATTGCTTATCTCTCCCTTTCTTTCTCTAGGTATCAGATCTGTATTATACTCTGATGGTGTTTTATGTCCAGTCCTGTTCTATTCACTTCTTATCTTTCATTGATGTTACCTCTAGGAAAACTCCATCCTATACTTCTAGTAACATCCTGAAGGACCTAACAGTAATATAAATTATTTCCAGATAGTTTAATCACTTTAATGGCTTTGTTTAAACTCTTTTATAACAAATCTTATACAGTGTAACTTATGGTTAACCTAGCCCAATTTATTGGGTGTAGCCTTTCTAGGCTATCTGTCTTCAGATAACCTTCAGATAATCTGTCTTGTTAACATTCTTTTTTTTTTTGTGGAACCGGGGATTGAACTCAGGTCCTTGTGCTTGCCAGGCAAGCGCTTACTCTACTGAGCCATCTCCCCGGCCCCCAACATTCTTCATGTTAACAAGTTCTTTCCACTTTGGTTTGAAGGATGGTACAGCAGACTACAAGAATTGCTTGTCCTATTTTTTTTTTTTTAGAACATCTTGCATAGTCCCACTGAGTTTCACCTACAAAGATCCAGACTTGTACTCAGCTAACGACTCAGGAGAATCTTTTCTCTACATAACTGTGTTTGTATCGGAAATGTGCCTCTAAATTCTAACTACTTCAATCCCTGAACTCCAAAGTCAGTCCTCTCAAATTGAAACCCCCTGAAATTGCCAGGTTGTTTTGGATCTCTGTCTGCATTGCAGTCTGAAAGCTACCTTCAGATAAAAGGTTGGAATGAAGTAGGAACCATCTCATCTATTTCTTGTCTCTCAGGACCTCATACTTGTGCTTCTGGTTACTGAATATATGAAAATAATTTTATCCAGTTTTTAAATTATTTCTATAGAAGTATAATTTTAGACTCTGTTCTTTCCTTAAAAGTCTTGAATTATTAATAATTGTTCAGTCCAGAAGGCTTAGTAATAATTTTTAGCAAACACTTAAGGAAGCAACAATACCAATTCTAAATGAGTTCTTTAAGAAAATGCTTGAAGAGGAAGTATTCCCAGTTTGCTGGATGTTGCCAATACAAGTACTCTAAAAACTTTGCAAGAGTATTATAAGAAAACTATGGAGTACTGGCCTTTTTAAAAGTTTACTAAATTATTATTAGCAAACTTATTTCAGCAATCTATAACAAGAATAATGTATGTTTTCCAAGTGGGGGTTCAAGCAATGAGTCCAAGGTCAGTTCAACACTTACATTAATCAGTGTAATACAGTGTGACAACACACTAAAGAAAAATAATAATGATCATCTCAATAGATGCAGAAAAGGTATCTATTAAAATTAGCACCCATTTACGACTAAAATTGTCAGAAAACTACATAAAAAGAGCTTTCAGAATCTAGTGAGAAATATTTATGAAAAGCTAGCATTAATATTAAGCTTAATAGTAAAATATTAAATGTCTTTCTTCCAAATTTAATGAATTGCTAAGAATGTTTGCTCCACTTCTATTCAATATGGTGCAACAGATTCTAGTAAGTAAAAAAGAATAAGAAGAAAACAAAGTATGAGTTTAAAAATGTGAAAAAGTGAAGTGCTTTAATTTCAAGGGGGCATATTTTGTATGTAGAAAATCTAAAGGAATAAATAGCAATCTGCTTTATCTGAGGGGGAGCATTCTTCAAGACCCATGTGGATGCCTAACACAAGGTATTACTGAATTATATATTATCTTATTTCTTACACATACCTGTGAAAGTTCATATGTTAGGCATATAAATTATGTTAATTAATTCATTAGTTAATTATGTTAGCATGAGATAAACATCAAATAACAAAATAGAATTATAACAATATTAAGATAAAAGTTTGGGAAATGACAGAGGCATTATGAAGTAGTTATGCTATTCTGTAAGGGATATTTGGACACAGGTATTCAATACTGATTCTTCCACAGTCCACCTGATAACCAAACCAAACCAGCTACTAGGTGACTGACTGGTAGGTATCTAACAGTACGGACTGATGGACAATGAGATGATTCATATCTTAGGTTGGACAAAGCAGGACATTGTAAGACTTCATCATGTTACTCAAAACAAGGTGCAAATAAAAAGTTATGAATTATCTATTTCTGGAACTTAGTATGTTTAGCACTGTAGATAAACATGGGTAACTAAAACAGCGGAAAGTGAAACCCTAAATAAAGGGGACTACCATACTGAAAAATTGTGACAAGAATGAAACCTAATACAACCAGAAGTATGCAGAGGCAATACCTGAATATAATTGTGGTTACACAGATGAGCAACAAAGTGGAAGAAGAAAAAACATAAATGTTACTATTGAGCCAGATGTATAACACAGTGGTGCATGCACAAGGCTCTGGGCTCAACGATCAGCACATGCATATGTGTGTGCTCACATACACACAAGCCTATAACATACAAGAGTATCAAAAATATTAAACCTTAGAGATAAATATAATGGACAGGGTATAAGACCTGTACACTAAAACAAAACAAAACAAAAACCACCTCAGGTATTAGGAAAGCTAACTAAAATGGAAAACTATATACTACAAGGCTCAATGATGATAATGTATCAGTTCTCACAAATAAAAACCCAGTCTACTTAAAGAAGTCAAATATTTGATTCTAAAATGTATTTGAAAAGAAAATTACCTGCAATAACCAAAAAGAATATAGCTGGAGGAGTTACTCTAACTGACCCCAAGACTTATTATAAATTTATTATCATTACATACTAGGTAATATTGGTACTTAAAATAATATGACTTAAAATGTGACTTAATATGACTTAAAATGAATCAATAAAAAGAATATAAAACCCCCAAACAGACTGACACAAACACCATCAAATAATCTTCTACATGATCATCAAGCCACTTCAATAAATGCTGATGGGGCTGGGGAGATAGCTCAGTAGAATGAGCACTTGCCTGGCAAGGCCCTGAGTTGAATCCCTGGTACTGCCAAAAAAAGAATGGTGATGAAACAAATTACTATATGTATGGATGAAAACTCATCCATTAACTGTACGTAACATCATAAATCACAACCTGAACAAAAAGTGGACCACAGAACTAATGATAAAAGCAAAATATACACAAAATTCTTAAAACAAAAGGCAGGAAATTACGATCACAATCCAGTAAAGACACATATTTGTGAGTCAAAGAACTAATCATAAAGGGAAAAAAATCTGGGTATATAGCTCAGCAGCAAAGCGCCTGCTTGGCAAGCACGAAGTCCTGAGTTTGACTCTTGGTACAGGAAAAAAAAACCTTACTAAAAAGAAAAAAATAAACTGGACTTTACCAAAGCTAAAAACTTATGCTCATGAAAAAGCACAAAAATGAAATCATAAGTCACACATTAAGGGCAATATTGGCAGGGTGTGCATTGAGCAAACAATTCCAATATAAAATGTATAAAGAATTCTAACTATTCAATGAAAAATCTATATTACCCAACTTCTTCTTCTTCTTCTTCTTCTTCTTCTTCTTCTTCTTCTTCTTCTTCTTCTTCTTCTTCTTCTTCTTCTTCTTCTTCTTCTTCTTCTTCTTCT
>NW_004524659.1:9042122-9047079 GCF_000260255.1 Octodon degus
ACTATTCAATGAAAAATCTATATTACCCAATTTCTCTTCCTCTTCCTCTTCCTCTTCCTCTTCCTCTTCCTCCTCTTCCTCTTCCTCTTCCTCTTCCTCTTCCTCTTCCTCTTCTTTTCTTCTTTTTAATGTATTTAGTACAGGGTCTACAGAGTCTCACTATACAGATCAGACTCATAGTAATTTTCCTGTTTTCAGCCCCCCCAAGTGCTGGGATTAGAGGCACAAACCACCATGCCCAGTCTCAATCACCATCTCAGTGTGCTCCAGTAGCAGGGCTGGCATAGTATGTTGGGAATTGAACCCCAGTCCCTGCATCTGCCTAAGCAGGTGCTTTAAGCCTCTGAATTTTCTGGCCAGCGCTGACCCAACACTTCTAATGTCAATAGTACTTGAAAATATTTACATCATTAAGAATAAGAAAATATAAAATAGGCCATAAAGATATACTATCAGGATGACCAAAATGAAAATATTTATAATGTTAAATGAAGAAGAGAATGTGAAGCAATCAAAATTCTCATACCTTGCTAGTGAAAGTATAAAGTGATACAGTAACTTAAAAACTGGCAGTGTTTTAAAATAGTTTAATATATATCTGCCTTATAAGTCAGCAATATCACTGCTAAGTATTTACTAAGGAGAAATAAAACACATGTGTCCACAAAAAGGTTTGCATAAGAATGTTTACAGCAGCTTTATTCTTAATAGTCTCAAACTGGAACATCCCAAATTTTTATTAACAGGAGATACATAAAATAGTATATTTGTACAATTGAATATTCCAATTAAAATAACAAACTAGATATAGATGCAAAAACATGTATAAATCTCTTAAGACATTAAGCTGATGAAAGAAAGAAGGTTTAGAATAAAAAAAAAGTAATGCATGCTGGTAAAAATCACAACTGTGATTATCCGAGTGGAAGAGATTCGACATGGATGAAATGTTTAGAATTTAATGGGTCAAGAAATCTCCTTAGGAAATATGTTTTTCTACTTCTGTCAGAACTCAAAGAATTTACAGTTAAGATCTCGGTGTACATTATACCTACAAAGCCTGGAATGGATTGTTGGTAAGGTAATAGCAGCCAATATTTCTAGAAAAACAAGACAAAAGAAAAGCTTAAAATGGAAAGTTTAGATTTAAAAATTTAAATTTAGATTTCAGAAGAATGAAAGTCAGCCATGTATAGGTACTTCACAGATCTTAGGTCTTCAAAGAGGATCAGTATTAGGATGACTACTGTCAAAACACCCACTGGGTGTGGTGGTGCATGCTTGTAATCCCAGGTATCTGAGATGCTGGATAAAGGAAGAGGATTGACTGGGAAACTTAGAAACTTAGCAAGACCCTGTCTTAAAGTTTTTTTGTTTTGTTTTGTTTTAAAAAGAAGGTCTTCGGATGTAGCTCAGGGCAAAGGCCCTAGGATCAATCCCTATCACAAAACAAAAATCTTGGAAATGCTGAGAACAGTGGCTCATGCCTGTAATCCCAACAATTTAGCAAGCTGAAGCAGGAGGACTACAAATTTAAAGCCAGCCTGGGCAGCTTAGTGAAACCCTGTCTCAAAATAAAATTTCAAAAGAGTTGGGAATGTAACACAGTGACAGAGTGCTTGCCTAGCACGAGTGAGGCCTTGGGTTTAGTCTCTAGTAGTGAAAAACAATTAAAAAATAAAACATAGCTCTAGAAAATCACAAGTGTAAAAAAAAAAAAAAAAGAAAATCAGTGTCAGCAAAAATGGGTAGGAATTGGAACCCTTGTACACTAAGGTGATAATATAAAATTGTATAACTATGGGAAACACTATGATAACTCCATAAAAATTAAACAGAATTTCCTTATGATCTAGCAGTTCTACTTCTGGGCATATACCCAAAAGAATTAAACACAGGGACCTGTGGAAAAGGTATTATTTATGACAGCCAAAAAATGGAAGGAACTCACGTAATCAATGGTTGATGAATAAGCAAAATGTATATGTATACAATGGAATATTAATTAGCCTTAAAAAGGAAGGAGGGTCGGGGAGATGGCTCAGTAGAATAAGTGCTTATTCAATCCCTGGTTCTGCCAAAAAAACAAAACAAAACAAAACAAAACAAAACAAAACACAAAAAAACGAAGGAAATTCTAACATGTGACAACATGAATGAATTTTGAGGATATTACGTTGAAGATATTATGCTATGTGAAGCAACAAATACTAAATGATTTTACATATACGAGTACTTAAGGTAGTAAAATTTGCACAGAGAAAAAGCAGAATGGTAGTTTCCAGGGGCTAGGAAGTGTGGGTAATGGAAATTTATTGTTTAAATAGCACAGTGTTTCAGTTTTGTAAAAAGAATTCTAGAGAAAGATGGCGGGGATGGTTGCAAAGCAGTGTGAATATACTGAATGATACTGAACTTTTACCCTCAAAACAACTTAAAATGCTCTGTTTTAGCTGGGGGTGGTGGTCCATGCCTGTAATACCAACCTCATGAAGCTGAGACAGGAGGATTGCTTTGAGTTTGAGGCCAGCCTGGGCTACACAGTGAGCTCAAGGCCAGCCTAAATTATATACAACTTTAAAAAATGATAAATTTTATATTATGTACATTTTACTACAATTAAAAAAAAATAGATTCCTAGCCAGGTGTGATGGTGCAAACTTGTAATCAATCCCAGCACTTAGGAGGCTGAGGCAGGAGGATCAGTGGAAGATTGACTAGCCTGAACTACATAGCAACACTCTGTCTCAAAAGAAAAAGAAAAGTTTCTAAAAATATCTTTGAGAGGATTTTTTTTTTTTTTTTCCTTTGGAACTAGGGATTGAACTTAGACCCTTGAGCTTGCCAGGGAAGTGCTTATTCTACTGAGCCATCTCCCCAGGCCCAAAAGTTATGTTTTGTTTTTTGTTTTTGGTGGTACTGGGGATTGAACTCAGGACCTTGTGCTTTCCAGGCAAGTGCTTATTCTACTGAGCTATCTCCCTGGCCTGAGAGGATTTCTTTGCCTATCCCCCGCCCCCTGTACTGATTAACCTAGGGCTTTCATAATGCAGTACATTCCCAACTTTTTTTTTTTTTTAATTTTGATACTAGTGTTGGTAAATTGCTCAGGCTGCGCTTCAACTTTCTGTTCTTCTGCCTCAGCCTCCCAAGGTGCTGGGAGTACAGGGCATACACCATCGCACCAGACTAAAGGGATCTGATTTCTTTTCTTTCATTGTCAACCAGCTGGGATTTAATGTTCACTGGACAGTTATCTGTACTTACTCAGGTAGCTCTGACTTGGAAAAATTCTCTCTGTCCATAGCTTTTCTTCCAACTTGCAGATCACATGCGGCACAGTCATGTGAAAACCTAATAATGAAAAACGAAACTTGATCTAAACTGTTTGTACTTCCAACAAAGAAGAAGAGGAAGATTCTGCATCAAGGCGGCAGATAAGATACCCATTAATTAATACCAAAGTTAATACCCTGCGTTAGGCAAGTGAGGGTATAATCGCATTTTCTGTTAATAAAGTGCCTCATTACCTCTGATCATTCAAATTCAGTTTCTTATTTTTCAGAGATTCTTAAAAGGAGATACAGAACACTGAGTCAGTGCTCCCTTACCCACAGAGATGAAGTGGCAGTAGTTTTCCAGCATCACCTCCCTGTAGAGGGCCTTCTGAGCAGGGTCCAGTTGCTGCCACTCTTCTTCAGTGAAGTCCACAGTCACATCCTTCAGTGACACTGGTCCCTCTAGTTCACCCTGAAGTGATGGGAAATGGGTGAGAACTAGATACTGAAGACCTAGTTCTGACAATGTTAAGTGGTCAGACTAGTTTTCTTATTCCGTGTCTAACAGAAGTTTTTCACTTCTGTGAAAATCTTGTTTGCAAAATAGCTGATTTTGGTTTAGCAAGATTAATTGAAGACAATGAATATACTGCAAGACAAGGCACAAAATTTCCAATCAAATGGACAGTTCCCAAGGCTGCACTTTATGGTTGATTTACAATAACATCTGATGTATGGTCTTTTGGAATTCTACAGACAGACAGAACTTGTAACAAAGGGAAGAGTGCCCCATCCAGTGTGTCAGGTATGGCAAAAGGTGAGGTGGTGGAATAGATGGAGCAGGGGTACAGGATTCCTTGTCCTGAGGGCTTCCCAGAGTCACTCTAGAAATTTTTCTCTGCAAATGCATCCAGCAGTATTTACTAACTCTCTCATGCTAAATATATATACATACTGACATCATAGTATCTGTCTGAATGTGACTGGTTGTCTGGTAACCAAAATGACTAAAATACTAATCCTGCTCATGGGAAGTTAAGGCTGAGAATGAGGCATAAATGAAAACAGAGGGACTCAATCAGTATTACAGATGCAATGATGTATGTATGAGGGGAAAGTGTCACAAACCAAAGAAATACTTCATTTTTTACTCTGAGGTTTCATTGAGAATGTAAAATTTTTGAACTCACAATAAATTTGTTTTGAAAAATACAGGGCAAACTTCACAAGGAGAAAGAAGCCCAGAAAATTCAGGAAATAGCAAAAGGCACAGTACATTAGGAAAGCTTTTGTACTCTAAAAGGAAAGGTAAGGGCCAGCCAGATAGCTCAGTCGACTAAAGTGCCTGCTTAGGCAGATGCAGGGATTGGGGTTCGATCCCAAGCATGCTGTGCCAGCCCCGCCCCTGGGGCACCTGAGAAGGTGATTGAGACTGGGCATGGTGGCACTCGCTTGTAATCCCAGATCTTGGGAAGCTGAAAACAGGAGGATCACTACAAGTCTTATCTGTGTAGTGAGACCTTGTTGACCCTGTACTAAATACATTTTTTTTTTTTAAAAAGGAAAGGTATAGGAAAGTAGCCAGTGGTATATGATGGAATGGTACTAGATTTTTTTTCCTTAAAGCACTATTTTTAAAATGTAGTTAGTACATTTCCAATATATTTACACATCATTGG
>NW_004524659.1:9047179-9052192 GCF_000260255.1 Octodon degus
TTTTTTTTTTTTTAATTTTGATACTAGTGTTGGTAAATTGCTCAGGCTGCGCTTCAACTTTCTGTTCTTCTGCCTCAGCCTCCCAAGGTGCTGGGAGTACAGGGCATACACCATCGCACCAGACTAAAGGGATCTGATTTCTTTTCTTTCATTGTCAACCAGCTGGGATTTAATGTTCACTGGACAGTTATCTGTACTTACTCAGGTAGCTCTGACTTGGAAAAATTCTCTCTGTCCATAGCTTTTCTTCCAACTTGCAGATCACATGCGGCACAGTCATGTGAAAACCTAATAATGAAAAACGAAACTTGATCTAAACTGTTTGTACTTCCAACAAAGAAGAAGAGGAAGATTCTGCATCAAGGCGGCAGATAAGATACCCATTAATTAATACCAAAGTTAATACCCTGCGTTAGGCAAGTGAGGGTATAATCGCATTTTCTGTTAATAAAGTGCCTCATTACCTCTGATCATTCAAATTCAGTTTCTTATTTTTCAGAGATTCTTAAAAGGAGATACAGAACACTGAGTCAGTGCTCCCTTACCCACAGAGATGAAGTGGCAGTAGTTTTCCAGCATCACCTCCCTGTAGAGGGCCTTCTGAGCAGGGTCCAGTTGCTGCCACTCTTCTTCAGTGAAGTCCACAGTCACATCCTTCAGTGACACTGGTCCCTCTAGTTCACCCTGAAGTGATGGGAAATGGGTGAGAACTAGATACTGAAGACCTAGTTCTGACAATGTTAAGTGGTCAGACTAGTTTTCTTATTCCGTGTCTAACAGAAGTTTTTCACTTCTGTGAAAATCTTGTTTGCAAAATAGCTGATTTTGGTTTAGCAAGATTAATTGAAGACAATGAATATACTGCAAGACAAGGCACAAAATTTCCAATCAAATGGACAGTTCCCAAGGCTGCACTTTATGGTTGATTTACAATAACATCTGATGTATGGTCTTTTGGAATTCTACAGACAGACAGAACTTGTAACAAAGGGAAGAGTGCCCCATCCAGTGTGTCAGGTATGGCAAAAGGTGAGGTGGTGGAATAGATGGAGCAGGGGTACAGGATTCCTTGTCCTGAGGGCTTCCCAGAGTCACTCTAGAAATTTTTCTCTGCAAATGCATCCAGCAGTATTTACTAACTCTCTCATGCTAAATATATATACATACTGACATCATAGTATCTGTCTGAATGTGACTGGTTGTCTGGTAACCAAAATGACTAAAATACTAATCCTGCTCATGGGAAGTTAAGGCTGAGAATGAGGCATAAATGAAAACAGAGGGACTCAATCAGTATTACAGATGCAATGATGTATGTATGAGGGGAAAGTGTCACAAACCAAAGAAATACTTCATTTTTTACTCTGAGGTTTCATTGAGAATGTAAAATTTTTGAACTCACAATAAATTTGTTTTGAAAAATACAGGGCAAACTTCACAAGGAGAAAGAAGCCCAGAAAATTCAGGAAATAGCAAAAGGCACAGTACATTAGGAAAGCTTTTGTACTCTAAAAGGAAAGGTAAGGGCCAGCCAGATAGCTCAGTCGACTAAAGTGCCTGCTTAGGCAGATGCAGGGATTGGGGTTCGATCCCAAGCATGCTGTGCCAGCCCCGCCCCTGGGGCACCTGAGAAGGTGATTGAGACTGGGCATGGTGGCACTCGCTTGTAATCCCAGATCTTGGGAAGCTGAAAACAGGAGGATCACTACAAGTCTTATCTGTGTAGTGAGACCTTGTTGACCCTGTACTAAATACATTTTTTTTTTTTAAAAAGGAAAGGTATAGGAAAGTAGCCAGTGGTATATGATGGAATGGTACTAGATTTTTTTTCCTTAAAGCACTATTTTTAAAATGTAGTTAGTACATTTCCAATATATTTACACATCATTGGCAGGCACTAATGGCACCCTTCACTGTTAATGATTACTACTGTGTTCCTTTTTTTTTGGCAGCACTGGGAGTTGAGAATTGAACTCATGGTTTTTTACTGAGCTACATCCTTAGGCTTTTTTTTTTTTTTGAGACAAAATCTTATTAAATCACTAAATTGCCTAAGCTGGGCAGGAATTTGCAATCCTGCCTCAGCCTTCCACACTGGTAGGATTATAGACATGTGGCATCATGCCTGGCTACCATTTTTTTTTCCTCTGTCTTTCTGAGACAGGGTCTCACTCTGTAGTTCAGGCTGGCCTTGAGTTCACTTTGTAGCCCAGTCTAGTCTTAAACTTGCAATGATCCTCCTGCCTCAGCCTCCTAAGTGCTGGGATTACAGGTGTGTGCCACAATGCCTAGTTATAATTACTACTCTTGAATGGAAACTGCTAGAATTTTCTTCCCTGCCAATATATTGTCTTGTCACAATATGTATGTATCACAGTTCACATATCCCTCTTTGGATCTGCTGCTTAAGGAATACAAAGAAATGTAAGTCAAATACTTGTTACATGATAAAATTTGTACTTTAGAGGCAGTACACTTAAAGACTGGAGAAAGTTCAAGGTGTGTTAGGTGAAAAAAGAAAGTTTGAGAGTTGCCTCTAGATTATGAGTATTAGTGGGTTGACAGGTTCTTACATGGGTATTAGTGGGTCGATTGGTTCTTACATGATGAAGCGTACCAAAAATTGGTCAGAAATTGGGATAGAGTAGAAGAAAGAGAGGTATAACTGATGGCTTATCTACATAGGTAAGTGTGCAGGTGCTGGGACTAGAAAATGGAAATAGGAAATAGAAGAAATAATAGGGGGGATCAAAAGAGGTAATGAGGCAAACCCTTGAAATGTACTCGAAGTGCTTACAGAACAAAGAGTTGGTAATAACTCCTAGAGATTGAATATATGGTTTGACACTCTGTCAAGAATGGATAGAGGCATCTGAGAGTCACTGCAACCACAGAGGTGTAACCTCACAATGAATCTGATTATACAGAAAAAAAAAAAAAAAAAAAAAAAAAAAAAGAAGAAGCAGTGAAGAAAAGGGATCCAATCAGTGGGTGGGAAAACCATTACTAAAAAGGTTGGGAGATGTGAAATTTTCTGAAAGAAAAATGCAACTAGGACAAATACCACCTTGAATTAAAAGTAGACTAGCATATATCTCCCTCTGCATACAAAAAAATCAGGAGAAATCCAGGCATAGTGGTACACAAATACTGTATAATGTGAGCCCTTTGTGCAAGGCAGATACAGGAGAACTGTGCCTGGGCAACTTAGTAAGAACCTGTCTCAAAATAAAAAGCTCAATGTAAAGGATGTAGTTCCTAGTAGTACAAAACAAACAAAAAAGAAGGAATAAACCTACAAGAACACTGGAATACCAGAAAGTTTTTCATGCCATCCTATGACTTTTAGGAACTGGTAGCAGACATAGATCATATAGATGGATCAGACAGGAAGAATACAAAACCTGCTTTCTGTACAAGATTACGGATCAAAACTCAAATCTCTAGGAACTGGTAGGACAGATTTGGGTCAAATTTATGGATCAGAGAGGAAGAAAACAAAAATCTCAGTCTTCTGTATATGATCACCATCAAATCTGTATTCCCCAAACCTTACAGAATAGACAGCTTTCCACAAACTAATAATGTGACCTACAAATTCCATCTACCACTTATTGTGAAATTTAAATTAGTGGAGATGATCAAGGCTTTTCCATGTATGCTCTTTGACTACTCACAACTTAGATTTTAAATCAGTGTGAAGACAAGATCAACTCATTCAAGCAAATGTTTCCATTTAAATCAAGAAAATACTTCCTGTTCCAGTAGTGTACTGAGAAAGGAGATGATAAATATATCCATCAAAATGTACAACCTAGTTATGAGTAAAAGGTTTAAATTTATCTGGTTGGAATGAAGAAATTGGGCACAGGTTAGGGTGCCAAAGTTAGAAAGAAACAGCCTTAAATACTGTACCTGATTCCACTTGCTTGTGTCACTCTAATCTGAGCCCTGACCTGAGACCACTTTATGGAAATGAATCCCATTAATGAGGAAATTCAAGCAACATTGCTAAAAAAAGTTTGTATTTCTTGAAAAAAAAAACCAGAAAGGAAACATCTCACCTTAGACATGGCTTCAAGTTGAGCCTTCTGTTTTGAGCTCTTCTTTTGGAAAAGGTAAGAGTCCTACAAAGACAACGGTAAGGATAGAAACCATTTGAAAACGTATTTGATTTAGGTCTCTCAGAATAACTTAGTTAAATCTCGTTAATTTTCATTGTTTCAGGATTTTCCCCCTCTGTGTACACTTCAGAAATCTAGGACACAAGTTAGTGGAACAAGACAAATCCTGCTCTCCTCACCACCAGTAACCTAGTCTCTTGCTTAGGTAGAATGGATTCTTAGGAACCTATCAGAGCACACCTTTTCCATGGGGCACAGCTTTCAGGTATTTTTCCAAATTGTTTTTTGTGGTCTTTCTAGCAACTTATACTGTCACCTGAGGTACATGAGGAAAGCTCACCATACTCTGACAAAACCAGTTGAGAACATTTTATCTTTGCTTTTCAGATCAATGTTGCAGTTCTAAAGTATTCACATCTTATTCTGAGTAAGAATTCTTTTAAAATGTTTAAAGATAGCACATGGTAGCACATTAGCACATGGATATACTACCAGCTATCAGAAGACTGGGGTAAATGTGAGACCAGCCTGGGCTACTTGAAAAAATAAAATATAAAAAGGGCTACTGGGGATGTAGCCAGGTACAAGTTCAGTCTCTAGCACTGAAAAAACAAAAACAAAAACAAAAAAAACCCTAAAGCTATTTTTTTTTATTCTTAGTATCTTTTTATACTGTCTTATTTTCTCATGTGCTCTTGCTTCCTAATTAGTTCACATTATCTTTTGTCTACTTATTTTGTTTGTGATGCTACGGATCAAATCCAGGACCTTATGCAATTAGGCAATGAGTCTATCATTGATTTACATTCCTAGTCACTACGTTCTTTTTTTTAAATTTAGGAAATCAATTCCTTATTCATTTAAAATTTCAAATATTTTATTTATTTAT
>NW_004524659.1:9053572-9055292 GCF_000260255.1 Octodon degus
GTTGGTCACTGATTTTATCTGGGAGGGGAAAAATCTACTTGTACAGAAGAGTAGAAAATGATATTTATAAATAAAAATGTACTGGTTATTTTCCACATGCTTCCCACAGGATATTACTCAACACATTCATTTTAGTTAGTATGAAGTTTATTTTCTTTTCCTTTTTTTTGGCGGAACCAGGGATTGAACTCAGGCCCTTCCACTTGCCAGGCAAGCCCTTATTCTACTGAGCTATCTCCCTGGCCCCAGTATGAAGTTTCTCACCATCTAGAAATTACAAAAATCTCACCTATTTATTTCTAATATTTAAAACTTATTATTATTTATTGTGATACTGGGTATTGAACTCAGGTTGTATTTATTTATTTGGTTGGTTGGTTTTTGTCAGGACCGGCCTGAGAGTAGCCTCAGAGAGACTTGGGATGCCCACTACAAACAAGGAACTCTCCTTTATTTGGTAACAGCTTGCCCCTGGTAAACAACCACAGGCAAGAAAAAAATTAACATGGCTCTAAGGTGGCCCTGCAGGTCACTGACCAGCTCTGTGTACCAATCTGCATTGATTGTCTTTACGTCCCTAAACTCAAAATATTTCATTCAGACTCTTTGAGATTCTTTAAAATTGTGTCCCCAACCTTAAAACCTATATACACTCAGTCCTCCTTTAGATTTTTGCTGATATCTGATCTCAGCCTGCCTGTAGGTAGAGGAATAAAATCTGACCTTCCTCATTTTGTCTCCAAGTGGTCCCTCATGTGCTATTATAGTTTTGTTTGTTTGTAGACAAGGTATCCTTTGTACTTCAGGCTAGCTTTAAGTTCAATACATAGTCCAGGCTGGCCCTGAACTTGAAGCAACCATATCACTATGCCTGGTTTATCCCAGCCTTTATTTTTACTTTGAGACAGAATCTGACTAAACTCGCTAAGTTGCTCAGGTTGGGTTATTCCTGCCTTAGTTTGTCAAAGTACTGAGGTTACAGGCATGTGCCACCATGTCAGGCTACAACTTTATTTGCTAAATTGCTACTTAGTTAAAACTTTGGAGGCAGACATCCTGGGTATTCAATGACAAATATTATACAACTAGACATAGTCATACAGAGTTCCTCAATCATTTAAGTATTTAGGTTCCCATGGCCACAAAGACCATCAGAAATAACAGTATTAGGGCTGGGGAGATAGCTCAGCAGTCTAAGCTCTTGCCTGTCAAGCTCAAGGATCCGGGTTCAATCCCTGGTACCGCATGCCCTGCCAGCCCCAAGCTGAGCTGGCCACCGAAACCAGAAGTGGTGACACATGCCTGTAATCCCAGTGCTGGGGAGGCTGAGATAGGAGGATCACTATGAGTCCAAGCTGTGTAGTGAGACCCTGTACCAAATCAATATATAAAAGATTAAAAAAAGAACAGTATGACATAAACACATGCACAATAATAATCAAAGATCATTCAGAAAACCACCAATCCACAGTCCTCCCCCATAATTCATAATCACACATAGTACATTATATAATTTCAGGCAGTCACAGTCACATTCATGAATCACTCACATCTCTCCACATATACTTCAAAAAACAATTCACATCTAATCTAAAAATAAATACAAGGCGGTACACCTATAATTGTAGCACTCTGGGAGACTCAAGAAAATCAGCAAAGTTTGACCCATGCCTGGACAATTTAGCGATTTAGTGAGATCCTGACTCAGACATACAGATAG
>NW_004524659.1:9055443-9060424 GCF_000260255.1 Octodon degus
GATATAGCTCAGTGAAAAGGTCCTGGGTTCAATTCCCAGTAAACAAACAACAAAAAATAGATATTGGGGAAATCCCACGCAGCAACATGACCTTTCACATGATTCGATGCCCAATCCCAAAGATGAGCATTCACATGAATGAAAACACAGTGGGTTGGGCACAGGGAAAATATATTTATATGCAGTATCCGCTATACGTCGGGGACCCACCCCCTTCTTTCCTCCCATCTCCGCGACAGCGATTCTCGGGGGTCAAACTGGTAAAATCTCTCAGCAGCAGGGCTTGCTCCAGGTCACCAGGTGAGCATCCTCAGGGGCACGCCCACGAACCACGCCCAAGGCCCATCTCCTACTGATCTGAGCACCTGAAATTGCAAGATTACCAGGCCCGCCTCGGATTCCGGATTTCTCCCGGGTCTCCCCACCCGGTTCCGCTCACTCAGTTTGCTCTCTTGGGCTGAAGCTCCCAGACGACTCTTTGAAGCCTCTCGGAGCCCCTAAAACCTACCAGCCTCATTCCCGGCCTGGGCTCAGTCCTGTGCGCCTGCGCACTCTCGAGGCGGGCGCCCGCTCCCAGGAGTCTCCGCGGCAGTCCCTTGGAGAAGCGCGCACCTCCTCGCTGTCTTTCTCTTCAGTCCTGTCAACATCTGCGCGGTTCCTGCTTGCAGAACGTTTCTTCAGGGTCCCCAGGCCTGTCAGTGAACTTAGAACTTCTGGCTCACTTTCCTCTGGCTTTAGGTCAGCGGTGTCTGAATGGTCAGTTGAGGTGCCCCCGCTCCGGGTATGAGAAGCGTTCCCCGGCGCGCGGAGTCCACCTCAGGCCTGTGCGAGGGTCTCCTGGGGGGTGAGGCGTACGCGAGATCTCGTGTTGTGATTGTCAGCGTGTGCGTGGGTGGAGAGGGCCTAACTAACTGCTTTCGATTGGACTCACGTGACTGAGTGGGTACGGGGTCGCTTGCGGAACCCTGATAATTGGTCCCGCTTAGCGTACCCCATCCCCCCATCGAGTCACCCAGGGGCGTCCTAAATAACCCCGAGCTACAGCCCAGCCCTTTTTATTTTTTTATATTGAGACAGGGTTAATTAGCTCAGGTGGGACTTACTGTGAACTTCCTTGCCTCAGCCTTCTTCAGTGTGGGGATTACAGATGTGTACCCCAATGCTCAGTTTAGAGTAGTTTGTTTCTTCCAGGAGGGTAGGATTTCCTTTTAGCAGTGCCACAGTTGAAAATTGTGTAGATGTGATTCCCATGACTGGAAGACTGAGAATTCTGTTCTGATGCATGGCCTCTGTTGCTTGCATCAGTGCACACTATCTGTTGTCCAACCTAGTGTAGTATATAGCATATCCCTTTAACAATTGTAAATTCCATGGTTTCTCCAAATTTGCTACACTGAGATTTTTTTTTTTAATTGCCTCTAATTTCCCATTACAGCCACACTGGATAGCATTTAGTCATTTGGAAGGGGAAGTTGAATATTTGAGACCTAGAATGAAAGGTGCCATCTGTATAACCAGTCTTGAATTAGGTATGGAAAATTTAGTTGTAATTGCCCCAAGGCAGAGTCTGGGAAGACAGGATAGTGAGCCTCCCAAGAGCAGGATTAATTCCTCCAGTGATCCCTTTTAGGGGTTCTGTAGGGGCAGTTTGCATATTGCAGATCCTCAGTGTTTTTCACAGCTATCTACAGAAAACTGCTGTGGACATAGACACTGATGTTAGTGCCAGGATTTAATGAGACTGATGTTTATGACACAAGGAAGGGTCAGTGGTATTCCAGTATTCCAGTGGTATTTCCATCTGGGAATGTTTAATGTGGGGTGACAGAGGCTTGCTTGTGGTGAAGATAGTGTATTTAGCCTGCCTTTATGAAAGACTAGCTATTGAACATACACACACACACACACACATGCAGGCATGCACGCATGCACACCTTTGAGACAAGGTCTCATTATGTAGCTCAGGCTGTCCTTGAGCTATGTAGCCCAGGCCTCCAACTTTCATGGATCTTCCTCCTCAGTCTTCCAAGTGGTAGGATTACAGATGTGTATATGCCATCACATCTGGCTGCATGATTCCTTTTTATTTCCACACTTTGCTGTATTCCCAGAGAAGACTTCTGGGAGTAGAAAAACATTGTATTTGCATATCTTAAAACCAAGCTAGAGATCACTTTAACTTTTTTGTTTATAAAATGCCTTTTTGTTTTCCAGGGTGTAGAATAACTTGGGGATCATCCCCAACTGCTGTATGAGAGGTGTGGTGAAAGGATGAAATAAAGAAAGACAAATTTAGTAATACATGATGAGGGGCTGGGAGGTCAGTGTCTCATGAGCAGAATCCAAGCCACTCCAAGCTAGCCACTGTTTATTAGCCAGTGTAGGAGAGAGGATAGAATGTGTTTCCTGGAACAGTCTAGAGGTTGTGATAGAATGGGCAAGTTTAACATCAAAAAGGAAACAAGGCATGTCCACTCTGGAGTGTTAATCTCATTGACCAAAAGGAAGGTAATTTCTACATTCCAAAAGCAGGCCCAAAAGCAGACAGGACAAAGAAACTCTAGGAAGGATACTTTGTCAGTTTACAATTCCAGGTCCTCAGCAGTAACTTCAACTGAAATTCCCTGCCAAATGGTGACTATTTACCTGGTGTCTAGGCCTTCTCTTCACAGTTAATGATGGTACTGTGAAGATGGATCTTTCCAGTATACCATCAAACACCTTTTCTAGAGTTAATTTTTATATAACCACTTAGCAGTATATTCATTTTTCTCATACTTTTTTTTTGTCTAAGGATTCTCATAGAATTAGTATAAAGTTACATATCTGATAGTTGAGATCTTGAGAGGCATAAGTAGAAAATCATTGAGGTAGGAGATGGTTTGGTTGGTTTTAGTAAGTTTTGGATTTTGTCAGTAAAAATAGTTACTATGCTATTGTATATAAAATTATTGGTTAACTGTTTAGTAACTTCATATCTAGCAACTTTGCTAAATTTAGTTAAAAATTCTAGCACTTATTTTATGGCTTCTTCTTGGATTTTGTGTTACAGAAAACAGATTTTCTTATTTGCCAGTGTTCATTTTATCTGTATTGCCTTATTGTAATTACTGAGAATTCCAATACAATACTGAGTAGGAAGTAGTGTTAATAGACATTGTTGGTTTGGGGAGGGTGGTATTAGAGATTGAACCCAGGACCTTCACACTGAACTAAGCCTCCAGGCCTTTTAATGGTTAGGGTTTTTGGTGGCACAGCAGAGAAGCAGAAGTAAAAGAAGTGGGAGGGGGAGCCTTTATAAACTCTGAAGACAGGGAAAGGATGATGGCAGGGAGATGGGGGCGGTGCAGATCCTCTGACCTGAGACAGGAAGGCTGAGATTTTATGGACTTCTGCTAGGGGCGGAGCTTGAGGAGCAGGTTCAGTGACGCATAAGAAGCTGTTTGGGGGTTCTCTTGTGTGCACTAAAGATATCCAGAACTTCAGTGGGGAAGGAAGAGGAAATAATTATTGGGAAGATAAGCGGTTGTTTTTGGGATTCAGCCATATTGAATCATGGCCATAATAATTTAACAGTTTGCACTTACTGGGAACCCATCTTTTTTTTTTTTTTTTTTTTCTTCAGTATCAGGGATTGAACTCAGGACCTTGTGCTTGCCAGGCAAGTGCTTACACCATTGAGCTATCTCTTGGTGCTCCCATCATTAATAAATTATCTTGAAACAGAGTTTCACTATATTGTCCAGGCTAGGCTAGAATTGTGATCTTCCTGTTCTTCCTCCCAGAGTGCTGGGATTACAGGCATGGGTCCCTAAGTCTAGCTTCTGTTGCCCTTTTTTGAATTATAGTATTATAGGCAATTAAGTTAGGTAGAAATATTGTAGGTGGGGCTGGTCAGAGAGGTCAGTGCAGAAGATAACTATGGCTGGAGGCGCATTCATTAAAGGCCAGGCTTCAAGAAAAAGGAACTACTCACCCATATACTTCCCTAGGGGTGAACAGCAGTGATTGATACTTCTAGTAGGCATCAATCATTTTGGGGTGAAGGACCAAACTTCCTTCACCCACCCTTTCCAGGAAAGTTCTTTGTCCTTCCCATGTGTGCTTGCTATAAGACTTGTTTCCCCATTTGATCCCCAGTTAATCAATATTACCCTAGTAACTACACTTATATACTTATCAGTTGACCATAGTTTTGTCCCATCTCACACCCATCCTATGGTTTGCTACTTGATCAGCATTACCTGAGTGATGAGTGACTAACTTGTAATCTTATTGATTGTAGTTTTGTCCCACCTGAATCTGCTTTGCCTCATGGCTTTACTCCGTAAACATGCTTAAAAAGTGGAATTTATGGGCAGCCTACTTGCCTGGCCCCCTTCTGTCCCTCTCAGACTGTTGCTTTCTTTCAATAAATTTTTCCTATTCTTAACTTCCATTGTTCGTAGAATTCATTCCTCAATTTTATTTTATTTTTTATTTTGCGATATTGGGGATTGAACTCAGGACCTTGTGCTTGCCAGGCAGGAGCTTATATCGCTGAGCTATACCCCCAGCCCTCATTCCTCAATTTTAGAGAATACAAGCTTGCTGTTTTGGACATCTAGCATGTTGGGAATTTCATTTCCCTGTATCAGTAGTGTTATGGATAGCTAAGTTAGGTACAAATATTATAGTCTGTCAAACAGGGCTAGACCCTCTAAGGAGCCAGCGTAGAAGAACATAAACACTGAAACTATAGGGGAAACTCAGACAAACCTGCTGTGAGATAGACCTCAAGACAAAATACAAACGAATGCTCTCAGATACTTCCCTTAAGGATAAACAAAAAGGGATTAATATTCGTAGGTATCATGAGGAAGCCAGAAAGAGTCACTAACCCAAACCCCTACAGGAAGGACCCCTGTTCTGTTTCATGCCTGCTTACTACTGACTTGCTTCTCCATTTGACCCTGATGTAATCAGAATTTTTTTTTTTTTT
>NW_004524659.1:9061264-9065227 GCF_000260255.1 Octodon degus
AAAAAAAACAATAAAAAAACCACCAAAGATCAAACAAATGCTTACCTCCCTAAAGATAAGCATCTGGGAGTGATAATCACCTTCAGGAAGTCTGGAAGAGTCACTAATCCAACCCCCTATGGGGGAGGCCCCTGTTCTGTATTCATGCCCACTTGCTATGTGGCTCACTTCCCCATTTCCTCCTGGATTTAATCAACTTTACCTGAGCAATTACGCTTTTCTTTTCATACTACTGAAATATAGTAATTATTTATAAATGAGAGCAAATCAACAGTAAATAGTGCTTCAGAAATTGAATAAATAATAGTATTAAATACACAGCCTTTTATTTATTTTCTAGAGGTTCAGAGTTTCTGTGATTTAATTATAGATGAAAGTAGGCAGCCTAAAAATTTTATTAAAATTGTATCAGTACTTAATAAACTATATAAAAAAGACAGTGAGACAAATATATGTATTTATAGAACTGTGCATCAGTCAAGCTAGATCCCTGCAGAGAAAATTCCTGGCATGACCTCATTTATCTGTGAGAGTGAGAGACATACACATCCATCCACCTGTCCAGCACAGTCAGACTTCCACTTTCTGATGGTTTCCTTCTCCTATTGATAGAGGGGAAAATGAAACTCCCAACCTGAAAGGCACCTGGATGAGTTTGCATTCTCTAAAACTGCAGAATGAATTTTAGGAACACGTGGGGGTTAAGGGCAGAATATATTTATTGGGGGAAAGAAAGCTGTCCAAGAGAGGGCCAGAAGGGAGGTCCCGAATGGGTTTTCCCAGGGAAGTTGTTTCTTCCAGGGACTTTTATAGAGTAAAACCATACAGTGAGGTAGGTCTAAGGTGTTGGAGAACATGGGAACTTCCTTAGGCACGAGGTGGGACAAAACTATGGCCAATCCATGAAATTACAAGCACCATTGCTCAAATAATGGGGAAGTCTTGTAGCAAGTGGGCATGAATACAGAACAAAGTCTCCTCTTGTTGAGGGCTGGGTTAGTGACTCATTTGGGCTCTTTTAAGGTGATTGATACTTATTTAGAATATCAATCCCTGATTCCCATTATTAGGGCAGAATGTGGCTATGTTTAATTTTTTGACTTGTGGTCTGGCCCAAAACTGGAGTGTCTTTCTCTTCCAAAGTTGCAAAGTGAACTTGTCTTCCATATTATCTCTTTGAGGGCGTGGCCCTGTCTGACTGCCTATAATATTTCTATCTAATTTAGCTACCTACAACACTATGACTGTGTATGTCTAGTTATCTGCTTCTTACAGCAGACATTTACCCTCCTCATCCACCAGCCATTGGCGGAGTACTAGGACCATGAAGACGACTGATTCTACCTGTTCTTTGGGGAGGGTTTCCTGGTGGCCCTCTTCTGTCATCATATCTGAAATCAGATGAGTTTCTGTAGCCTTTTCCTTTTTTCACATCTTGCTAAAGCAGTTTTGAGAAACAAAACCACAAACTAGGCTATTCCCCAGAAGAAATCTATTATTAACGATAGTCTCCATGGGGATTGACTCCAAATATATTTGTATTCTTATTGGTTGATCATAGTTTTGTCCTACCTGATGTCCACCTAGTAAATTCCCATGTTTTATGCCTTAAGCCTACCTCACCACATAAAAATCCCTAGAAACAGTAGATTCCTAGGCAATCCACTTGGGTTCCCCTTCTGTCCCTCTCTCGGATAGAAGCCTTCTTTCCTCGAATAAATATATTCTGCTCTTGACCTTTGTTGTTCCTAAAATTCATTCTTTGGTTTTAGAGAACATGAACTTGGCCCAGGTATCTTTCAGGTTGCGCATTTCATTCTCTTATATCATTTCTGAAATTTAGTTTTCAATTTTAGAGAACTCAAACTCTTACCAGACATCTAACAGTTTGGGAGTTTCTTTCTCCTGTATCAAAATGATCATATTCACTTTCATCATTATACTTAGTTGCAAGTTTTCATAGAAAGCCTATCAAGTTAGCAAATTTTATTCCTACAGCACTGAGTTTCCATCATGGAGGGTTACTGTGGTTTTTTGTACCAGGAATTGAATTTTACAACCTTGTGCTTACCAGGCAGGTGCTGTGCCACTGAGCTATATTCCTGGCCTGAGTATTGTGTTTTATCAGATACTTTTTTTCTGAATATACTAAAGTGTTTGTGATTTCTTGTTCAATATGAGTAAAATTAATTTTTGAATAAGTAAATCTTGTGTTAACAGGTTATTTTATATTTTCCTTTTACTATTTCCAGATCAAATTTGCTAACATTTTAAATGAGGTTTGTTATTGTTGTTTTGTTTTGTTTCTGTATGAGGCTTTGGTGTAATTTTTTTTTTTTCTTAAAAGATTTTCATCAGGCTTTGGTATGAGGGTAATACTGCTCCCATAAAACTCTCTGTTTCTTGGAAAATTTGTATAAGATTGGGTCTCAATTACTTATCTCGTTGCTGGGACAAAATACCTGACACCCAAAATTAAAGAAGAAAAGGTTTATTTAGCTTACAGTTTGTGGAGCTTTTAGTCCATAATCAGCTGGCACCAATGCTGAGTGACATATAGCAGAGAGCAGCAGTTCATGGTGGTGGGGAAACAGCAAGAGCAAGCTTCTCTCCCTTCCTTATATTGCATTCAGCAATATAAGGTTATCCAGCCCAGGGCAGGTGTTGCACTCACACCCCTAATCCCAGCATTGGATCATGAATTTAATCATAAACTGTAGGAATCCACCCTGTCACTGTATGGGGCTTTGGGCAGACAACTAAACACAAACCATAGTAGATTGGTATTTCTTCTTGAAATGTAAACTTCTCCACCTTCTTTAAAGATAGAATTTTCTAGTAAAACCATGTAGGCCTGCAGGGTTTTTTTCATAATAAATTCAATTTCTTTGATACATACCAAGCTGCTGCTTCTTTCCTCTTTGCCCAACTTAGTTTTTATATTGCCTCTTAGCAGAATTTAAACTTTTGGTGAAGTTCAACTTATTTTCTTTGATATGTTGTGTTTTTGGTGTAATATGTAGGAGTACTTTGCCTAATCCATGCAACTTAAGTGGAGTGACATGGCCCAGACAGTGGCCAAAATTGGTTATGGGGGTAAAAGAAAACCATTCTTTATATTGTGTGTGTGTGTTCAGTTACAGATATGCAATATATCTGTGGTATTAACATTTCTGGGGACACAAAGATCAGTTGCTCTTCAGCTATGCAAAAACTTTGCAGATATATCAAGGGTTATGTTATGTTTCAGCAGTTCCACAATGGGGTGTTCATTAATATCAAAGAATGATGGCTATAATGTTTCTGAATACAATGAAAGCTAACTCCAGTTTTTAGAAACCCAGTTAAAAGGGCTGGCCCAATAGCCGAGTGGACTAAAGCATCTGCTTAGGCAGGTGCAGGGACTGGGGTTTGGTTCCCAGAGTGCCCGTGCTGGCTCTACCCCCAGGGCTTGCTGAGAGGTGACTGAGACTGGGTGTGGTGGCACCTATGATCCCAGTGCTTGGGAGGATGAAAACAGGAGGATCACTACGAGTCTAATCTGTGTAGTGAGACCCTGTCAACCCTGTACTAAATACATAAAAAAAGAAACCCTGTTAATGAGTAATGTGTAATAGATTTTTAAAGAAGCTACAGTTAGCTACAAAGAAGTATTAAGGAATTCTGCGAAAATTTAAAGTGGCCAATCTGTAAAGGTCAAAATTGCATTTTCATTTTATTTTATTTTTGGCACTGGGAATTCAATTCAGGGTTTTGTGCTTACCAGGCAGGTGTTGTGCTGCTGAACTATATCCCTAGCTACCATTTTTACTTTTTTTTTTTTTTTTTTTTTTACCTGGGGATTGAACTCAGGACAATGTGCTTGCCGGGCAAACGCTTATTCTACTGAGCTATCTCCCCAGGCCTCTGCATTTTCACTTTAAAATCCAGTTTTCTCTTGAAATATGAGCAAATTGATTCACC
>NW_004524659.1:9065327-9067709 GCF_000260255.1 Octodon degus
TTATAAGCTAAGAGCAGGGGCCTCGGGAGGAAGAAGACAGAGAAGACGGATGTAAGCGAAGAATAAAGAGCTGCACAGAAAACCAACCAGTGGTCGCGTCGTTCTTGCTGGCAAGGCCGCGCGTGACAAGTATCTTAATTCATATCAGAAAATTTCAATTGATGGGAAGTCATTTGAATGAAACCAGCATATAAAGACTCTTTGTTTCTGACTTTCTGTGGAAAAACCTGTGGATTTAATAAGACATAAAGAGATTCAATATTTCTCTCCAAATTCTGCATAGTAATTACTCTGTATTTAGAAATACAATTCTTCAATGAGTCGTATACACATTTTTGTTAGATATTTTCAGCAGTATTCATCTTGATATGAACATTCATTTTTATTTACTAACATAAGGCTCTTATTCATTAATTTCTTAAATGTGATCACCCAAGTATTAGTGATTTCAGTTTTCTTTATGTGAGTTTTTTCTAGGATGTTTTGTTTACAATACTTCTTATTTATGTTTTGATCTTTTATAATTTTTTTTAGATATTGTAATATTATTCAAATAGCTTTTTTTTACATTCTCTGTCTATATATAAATGTACTTACCTTCCTCAATGGAGAACTCCCAATGAAGTACAAAATGGCTCTCATATCTTTTCCACTGAATTTGTGCAATTTTCTCTTGTTACCTATTGCTCTGATTTTATTTGTAGGTGTGTAATCTCCTTTCCATTTTCATCACATGATTGGTTCTTTTTATTTTATGTATTTGATATAGGGTCTCACTATGCAGATTGGATTCATAGTGGTCCTCCTGTTTTCAGCCTTCCCAGCACTGGGATTATAGGCATGCACCACCACACTGGGTCAAGGTCACCAGCTCAGCACACATGGTGCTGGCACAGCATGGGGTATTGGGGATCAAACACTGGTCCCTGCACTTGCCAAAGTAGGCGCTTTAGTCCACTGAGCTATCTCACCAGCTCTGGTTGTTTCTTTTTATTCTTATTTATTTTTATTTTTGTATTTAAACAGGGTATACACGGTCTTACTGTGTAGGTCGGACTCGTAGTGATCCTCCTGTTTACAGCCTCCCAAGTGCTGGGATTACAGGCACACACCATGCCCAGTCTTGGGGGTGGGGCTGGCACGGCAGGACCAGGATTAAACCTCCGACCCTTGCATCTGCCTAAGCAGGCACTTTAATCTGCTGAGCTATTTGGCTGGCCCTGGTTGGTTCTTTTTAAATGTCTATGTTTAAAAAAAAATTTTTTTTAATCAATCTTTTCTTTTTCTTTTATACAGGTCTTGCTACGCAGCCCAGACTCTTAGTGATCCTTTTGTCTCTGCTTCCCTACTGCTAGACTTACAGGCTTATGCCATCATACTTGGTTTGGGTGACGAGCACATTGCACGTAGGGTTCTGGGGCCAGCATAACACAAAGTAACAGGGATTGTAGCTGGGTCTTTGCGCTTGCCAGGCAGGTGCTTAGACCTCTGAGCTATCTCCCCAGCCCCTTAAATGTCTATTTTGTTTTACCACAACAGATTCCTCTAAAGGTTTATCACAAAACAACTCCCTCAAAGAGTCTTTTCACCTTTAGGCAGTACTAGCCAAAATGAAAATGATAGGAATACTTTTAAGATGAATGTGGTGGCACATGTCTGTGATCACAGCAGCACTCTGAGACTGTCAGGAGGATTCCAAGTTTGAGCCAACTGGAGAACTCAGCAGGACCCTGTCTCAAAACAAAAATATTGTAAAAAGGGGCTGGGAGTATAGCTCAGTGGTAAAAGTACCTGCTTGTCAACTGCAAGGTCTTGAGTTTGATTCTCGGTACCAAACTATAGAAAGGGCTGGGGCTGTTGCTCATTGTGAAGGTCTTGGGTTCATTCCCAGTCCCTTTCAAAAGGTTCATTTTAAAATATCAAAAGAGGGCCGGGGAGATAGCTCAGTGGAATAAGTGCTTGCCTGGAAAATGCAAGGTCCCAAGTTCAATCTCTGGTACCATCAAAAAAAAAAAAAAAAAAAATTCTGAGGAAAACTACTAATCTAATTTGTCTTTTAAAATTTCCCAGTCTTAAATTTGTTAAGCAGATTTGTAATTATGTATTACCATGACTTCAATTATTTTTCTAAAATCAACTCTTACAATTTTTGTTTTTATTCTCTCTCAGAGAGAAAGAGAAATTACTAGGTTTGGGAAGATAAATAATCGATGATTTTCTTTGGTCTTTTCCTTAGCATGCCTGAGGCCCTAGGTTCAAACATCTCCTGATAAATATAGACCCACATGACTTCAAAATTAAATGACAAGGGCCAGGAAGATGGCTCAGTGGAATAAGTGCTTCCCTGGCAAGCACAAGGGCCTGAGTTCAATCCCTGGTTCC
>NW_004524659.1:9067809-9072744 GCF_000260255.1 Octodon degus
TTATTTTATTTTTGGCACTGGGAATTCAATTCAGGGTTTTGTGCTTACCAGGCAGGTGTTGTGCTGCTGAACTATATCCCTAGCTACCATTTTTATTTTTTTTTTTTTTTTTTTTCTGCACTGGGGATTGAACTCAGGACAATGTGCTTGCCAGGCAAACGCTTATTCTACTGAGCTATCTCCCCAGGCCTCTGCATTTTCACTTTAAAATCCAGTTTTCTCTTGAAATATGAGCAAATTGATTCACCTTGGTGTTTATGGATGTGGTGGATAGCTAACTGGTTGCCATCTTCTTACATCCAGCTGATTTAAATTAGCGTGGTGCTGAGTGAGGCCCGCCTGAGGGTTGTGCCCAGCAGCATAAAGGTAGAACAGGAGCAGCTGCCAAAATGCTGTTAGGGATGCTGTTCTGAGAAGCTGTCGGAAGCTGCTAGTTCTCTTAGGCTGTTCTGCTAGAGGACCTTGTCATGCTGGTTTTCCTGATGAACTCTGGAGAAGCTTGGGTCCTCATCTTGAGCACTGATTCTTGGCTCTGGAGGGGAAGATGGTGTACTGCTTAGCCTCATGAAGCTTGTTGCATTGGCTTTCCTGATGGGAACTCAGCTTTTCTCATTGCTGGAGGAGCTCAGGACCTCACTGTTGCTGAAGACAGCTGTGGTACTTTTGGGGGAGCTCTGGTGCTTACCTTGACTGTTGCTTCCTAACTCCAGTTCAGATCCCTCAGCATGCTATCACAGATCCTTCATCCCACTGGCATAGACTTCCTAGCTTCCACCACTGACCTTTGGGCCTTTCCAGCACAGATCTATGAAGTGGGCCTGCATGGGACTTTGTTGTGGGTTCTAGGCCTCCAGATGGACTGGTGGGAGGCATTGCTAGGCCCTCAGCTGGATTCATTAGTATTTAGTATGTGGATAGATTTCCTGCAATTGCAATATGTTATTCTTGGGTGATTCATTATAAAATACTATTATAAAACATGTCCACTACTATTGTTTGCCTTGCAAAAACCCCAAACCATAACAATGGAAAACTATCAGAAATACATACTATCTTCTATTGAATCATTATGAAATTAACTGTATGTTTATCCAAAACTTTTCTCTTGATTTTCAACTTTATTGCATACTCCCCCATGCAAAAGAACTTTTTTTTTTTTCTGATTTGGTACACTTTAGATATACATAATGATCACATTTACCATAGTGAATTTGTACCTGTACTTGATATAACTTTGTTTTTCCCAGTCCCCTATCTCTCAACACTTCCTCCATTCCCCATTTACAAAAGCTTTGTTTCCATTTTTTCCTTTTCTCTTTTCCCTTCTTTCTCCCTCCACTTCCCTTGTTCTTCTTCCATATGAACATTTTCTTCCTATTTTACAATACTTACACATTTTGGTCCTTATTAACACTTTCAGTTTCTCACACCAGAGAAACAGTGTAGTAATTATACATATGTGTCTGATTTATTTTACTTAAGAATATAGTCTCAAGGTGCATCCATTTACCTGGAAATGTAGAGCTTATCCTTCTTTATGGCAGAGTTTTTTCCTATAAAAACTCCACATCTTCTTTATTGATTCACCAGTTGATGGGCATTTGAGCCATTTCCAAGATTTGGTTATTATAAAGTATCCCATGTAAACATGGGTTTGCTGTATTCTTTTATTTATTATTATTTTTTGGCAGAACCAGGGATTGAACTCAGGCCCTTGTGCTTGCCACAGAAGTGCTTATTCTACTGAGCCATCTCCCCAGCCCCCTACTGTATTTTTTAAAGGAAAAGTAACCAGATTGGCTTGTGGAGGTGGTTACTATTTAACCTGAGTACTTTTTAAAGTTAATCTCTATGGTTTTATGAAGTCTACAATGAAAATATTTTGTGTTATGCATCCAGGGCTGGAGGTGTAGCTCAATGGTAGAAGAAGTGCTTGTAGCACTTGCTTCAGTGGTAGTTTGTGCAAAGCTAATAGGGAATTTGTGGAAACTGTTATTTTGGTAACCAAGATATTTAAACCTGGAGAGTATAACACTGAGGTCTACAAACAGATCCTTTACTTTTCCACTATAAATTTTTGCTTTAGCATAATAGTAGCCAGCTGTGCACCTCAGTACCTTTGCTTGAAGGATTCAAGAAATAATCTTTGTTTACCCACTTGGTGTGATGAAAAGCAAAGTGTGTGTACATGTGCAAAACTGTCAAACCAAGATTTTCACTAACATGATGCTGTAACAGGCTTTGTTTACATTTGTGTGAACATCACAGAGGGTAGAATATACCCACATCAGTATAGAGGTTTTTTTTCTCTTCATGTCTTTGCATTTTTTAAAAAAAAGAATAAAAATAATAAAAAAAATAGAAACAATACAGAGTTTTACTGAACAAAATGATAGGAATTCAACAATTGTTGTCATATTGCATATTGTTATCTTCAAATTTGTTCTGATTGCCAGATGTAAGTATGCAAAAATGGTCAAAAACTTAAAAAGAAAAATAATTAAATATGAATTGTTCCTTTGAATAGAGCAACAGAAATCAGCAGTACAATTATACAAGCTATCCTGTGTGTATACATATACATGTATATTTTTTCCTTTCCCTCATCCCAGTTGTTCCTTCCCTTTGAATTATTCCTTCTGTGTGCCTGTCTTCTCCAAATAAGTGTCACTATTCAGTACTCAACAATAAAAAATAGGGCTGGCCAGATAGCACAGCAGACTAAAGTGCCTGCTTAGGCAGAGTGCAGCACCTGGGGTTTGATCCCCTGCAGTATTTTGTTTATATTCTGGTCCCACCCCCAGGGCACACTGAGACAACGACTGAGACTGGGTGTGATGGCACGTGCCTGTAATCCCAGCACTTGGGAGGCTGAAAAAGGAGAATCACTAGGAGTCTGATCCACATAGTGAGACCCTATAGACCCTGTAGCAAATACATAAAATAATAAAAAATAATACTCAGTACTCCTACATGTGTGGTCAAGAGGAAATGGAATAGGAATGGAATTCCTATACCTTTTCTTGTCATACTGTGTAGAGAAAGAGAGTAGATGGATCTGAGAAGATGGACTTCTCTATAGACTTGAGTTTCCAGGTAGATTGGATTTGATGTTGATTGGCCTGAAGTCATACAAAATGATTTTAGGCTTCCAGAATTTTAGAAGACTTTATCAAAGATATATGACTTAAGTATAAGGCAGATATATCTTCAACAAATAAATTACTCTGTAGCCACAAAAAAATATTTATTACTGTCATCAGAAGTAGTAATTTTAGCAAAAAACAAAACAAAAACCCTTCTGCTTTTTTGGGGGCCTGCCCCTTAGCTCAGTTCTTTAAGTGGCTGCTTCAACAAAGCAGTCAGGCTCAGGTTGCTGTGGTTCGATCCCCACAACTCAAGCCAGCCAAACCTGCCCTGAAGGCATTCGGAACAAAAAAAAAAGAAATATTTATTTCAGAAGTAGTAATTTTTACTTAAAGTGTGAAATGATACATAGTGATAAACTTGGCTACAAGAAAATTTTAAAATTTTGTTTATACTCTATGTTCTAAGTTATATATTTTTCTTGAACCAGACAAGGGTATAGAGGCTTACTTTTATTAATAATTAATGTGGTAGCATATAGCATTGCTGCACTACTTTTAATTTATAAACAGATTATTAATTTCTATATTTGGCTATCTACAGATGCTACCATACATAGGAAGACTTCTCCAAGTCAAATGAATTCCTTTGTTTCCAGGATTAGAGTTTAAACTCAGGCCCTTTTCACTGAGCTATATTCTTGGCCCTTTTAAAATTTTGAGACAAGATACTTCTAAATTACTAGGTTACCCAAATTATGCTTGAAATTGTGATCTTCATGTGTCAGTCTCTGAGATTACTGGCATAAGCTACCATGCTTTAGGATTCCTTAGAGACATATAGAGTCTAATTTGGAAGTACTAATTTCCTTACTTCTTATTGCATAGGCTTCTATCTCCCAGACTAACTTGTTTCTTGTTTGTTCCCTCTCCATAATGCAAATTTAAATTTCTTACCTTTCTCAAAAACGTTTGGAACTTTACCTGTAATACCTGCAGTCTTTCCTGGGTTTATTGTTTCAGGAATTGGTGACATTTGGGGATATAGTCATCAACTTCTCTCAGGAGGAGTGGGAATATCTGGATTCTGCTCAGAGGGATTTATATTGGAATGTGATAATGGAGAATTATGGCAACTGGGTGTCACTGGGTAAATTTATGAGTGTACTGTCTACACTAAAACAGATTATTGTGCTGGTCTTGTCATAATGGTGCACAAAAAAGCAAAAACTGATTCTGCTGTCATGAACTTACATAGTGGTGGTTGACCTATGTAACAAACAAATACATAGAGAATATGTATCTACTGATTGATGAATCAGTTGCTAGATATTTGTAAGAACAAAATATAGTATATGCTTGTGTATAGTGGGAAAACATTTGTCCTTCAGTTCTTTGGTTTTGTTGTTTTGCTTGTTTGTCATAGCAGGGGGATTGTATACAGTACCTACAGCCTTTCCACTGAGTTATGTCCCCACCCCTTCTTGGTATTTTTATTTGAGATAAGGTCTTGGAAAGTCCCTAAGTTGCCAAGATTAGGCTCAAACTTAAAATCCTTTAGCCTCAGCCTTCCAGAGTGCTGAAAAGTCCTGGTGATTTTTAAGGAAAAAGGAAAGTAATGAAATAACAAAAGAAAAAATTGAGTACACAGTTGAACAAATAGATATGACAGGTAAAGGACTACTTATTGGAATAGAGATAGAAAAATGAACTGACATTAGTGTTGAGAGTTAACTTTTAGACATGAACAATGAAAGGGACTGGTATACGTAGAGCTTGTTTATGAGAAATGAAACATTCTTTTTTATTGAGAAATAAATATGAATGAGACAGTTTCACAGCTGATTAA
>NW_004524659.1:9073856-9077330 GCF_000260255.1 Octodon degus
TTTTTTTTTTTTTTTTGGAACCAGGGATTGAACTCAGATCCTTGCGCTTGCCAGGGAAGTGCTTATTCCACTGAGCCATCTCCCCGGTTGGTTTTTATCTTTATTAGAAAATTTAACTTTTATATTTTGGTAAGTTAATGTCACTATTACTCATTCTATTTTAAGTTGGTATGTTACCCTGAAATGTATGTAGTCTTCAAAGTTTTGCATGATATGGGGTCAGGGATATAGCTCATTGGCATGAGCACCTGCTTGACAAGTCCAAGGTCCTGAGTTTGATACCCAGTACTGGAAAAAAAATCTCAAGTTTTGCATGATCAACAGTAATAACTATTTCATTGCTGCTTATATTGAACTATGTTTCTGAAAGTATTCCTTAATATTTCCTTTTAGTAAGTTTTATAAAATATGTATTTGGAAGCTATCTTTTCTACACACTAAGAATGAATCTTTTTAACTTTTTTATCAGGATTTTTATTTTTGTATATTTGAAAATATTGAGTTTTATGTGATTGCCACTACTGGCTACTCTGCATTGTTTTTCTCAGTTGCTATCAAGTGCTGATTAATCTTCCTCTTTGTTGGTGTTGCTGATATACTGTAGGAATACTTTTTAATTTCTTTGTGAGTTTTATTCCTTTCCAGCTTAAGGGAATTTAAAAATATGAGCCATTCAAACTATATATAGATATAAAAATTAATGACAAACACATTGTGTTAGCACTTAATTTTTGAAGCCATTAATGAAATGACAAATAAAATATATTCTTGTTTCCTATTTTTAATTACACCTCTCTTTTGACTACATGATACTAATATATCCACTGACTTTATAATGAACTCAGCATTCCAGACTGCCACTCCATCAAGCCATTATATATTGATTAGTTATTGTTCTCATTTTCACTGTAACTCCTCCAAATATTTTTGGCAAAAATATAAAATGTTAGCATTTGTTTCAATTTGTATATGCCCCTTTATCTTTGCTGAATTTTCTTTTTTTTTGGCAGAACCAGGAATTGAACTCAGGCCCTTGCACTTGCCAGGGAAGTGCTTATTCCACTGAGCCATCTCCTCAGCCCTCTTTGTTGAATTTTCCCTGGTCTACATGGACTTCTTTTCCCCCAAAATTCAGTATGATGTTACAGACTTACCTCCTTTATTGTTTTACAGTACCATTAAATTAGCTCCTCCAAATCATGTAATTTTGATTATAATGATGAATAGCATTAAAAACTAAGATATGTGGAAATAATGTGGATATTCTGTGGTTGTAACTGATTGCTCAAATTTATGCTTTAATCTGTAGTGTTATATTTAGAAACAGATTTCAGGAGGTAACCAAGGTTAAATAAAGACACAAGGATACAACCTTACTTTAATGTGGAGGTTGACCTTAGAAGGAAGAAAGGAATATCTTACTATGCATGCATCCAGTGTCTCAAGAATGTAGGAGACATACTGCACCACTACTACTATACTGCACCCTAATCCCACCCCCAGATGGTGTGTCACATCTTGGGAGAATATTAGACTGTAGGAAGGAGCTGGCTTTTAAGTGGTGACCTGGCTGATAGACTAGTCAGAATTACTGTAACTTTCCTACCAGGCACTGTGAGTGAGGTATATGCAGAGAGGCTGAAAGTAGTAGAATGGGCAAAAGAAAATACTATGCACCTCAGGTTTGAAAAGGATATAGTAAGTCCCTGACTTAACATTTGAGTTGCAAACTGTTACAGATACCAACGGACCTCACATTGTAAAATAAAAAATTGTGAAAATAGCTAATGTGTCTGCTGTTAGACATTGTTACAGTTGTGTACTTATTGTATAGTGCAATAGTATACAGAAGTACAGTGCTCCATCAGAGGTCATAATGTCTGGAAGCAAGAGGAAAAGCAGTTGTGATGTGGAGAGGACTGCTAGGAAGCACAAAGCAAAATATACATTGTATGTTTATTTTAAAGTTCTGTATGTATAAAACTCACTTTGTAGACTTACAAACAAATAGGCCATATGACCATTTTCCCAGAGCAGAACTTACTCATAAGTTAGATGAACCAGATGCTCAGGGCTGCTTTGCTCACAAAAGCCCCCCGACTGCCCATATGCTAAAATGACTGTGGTTGTTCATTTTTCATCCTTATTAGTTCTTGGGTCAAGGTGATACAGCTTGTAGGACTAGGTCTCTACAAGTGGCATGTTGGGTAGAGAAAAGAGTGGAATGGGCTGGTTCCCAACAAGTGTCACCTGGGTGAGGATGTGGTACTGGTAGCATAGGCCAGTTTACTATACCTCACATTTACAGAGATCAACTGAACAAAAAATTAATAAATATCAGAAGGGAACAATACCTTTAAACAAATGGGCTTCATAGATATCTAATATTTCATCCTGTTACAACAGAATATTCATTTTTCTCAACAATGCGCAGAACTTACTTTAAACAGACCAAGTACTACTTTATACAGTGTGCAAAAATAACTACAAAATCAAAATCACCTCCCACACCTGGCCTTGGTGGCCTGCACTGCACCTGGGGCAGGGTAGCACAGGTCTTGCCTAGGCAAGCATTTAGACCGCTGAGCTATCTCCACAGCCATATTTCTACTTCTTACTCCTTTTCCCCAATAAATTTTTCTACTCTTAAAAAGAATAACAGGGGGCCTGCCCCTTAGCTCAGTTCTTTAAGTGGCTGCTTCAACAAAGCAGTCAGGCTCAGGTTGCTGTGGTTCGATCCCCACAACTCAAACCGGGTCTGAAGGCATTCGACGGTTAAAAAAAAACAAAGAAAGAAAAAAGAAAAAAGAACAACCAAGTTCACATTAGAAAAACTAGCACCACACACTTCTCCAGGAGGATCAACAGCACAACCTCTTCCCCTACAGCTCTTCTTTTACGTTATTGGCAACAATAGCACCCAATACCATGCTGATTCTGCTCAGCTGGGTGTTACAAATTGCCCATTAATTAATCTAACGCACCTCTTTTCCAGGTTCTGAAATTTTTAATCCTTCTGGTTATTTCAATACTTTGGGAACCAAGCAGGAACAGCATCCAAAACAGAGCACTTTGCTCCTCTGCAAGGGTGGATGGAGAGCAGAAATGCGATGTTTATGCTCAAGAGATGCAGAATTTCATCCAGCACTTCTCTCAGATTGTCAGGGTGCTGACTGAAGATGATACAGGGCACCCAGAAATAGGAGATGTCATTTCCAGGCTCAAGTGGGTCTTACAGTACATTGCCATCGAAAGAAAATACGACCAGGGTTTGACGGTGCAGTAGCACTCCAGGAGCTGCTGGAGCCCAGGAAGCAGGACGCAGACAGCCTGCATTGGGCACTGACTGTGCACCAGTGTGTGGAACAGCTGCCAGGTTTCTTCCTGGTGACAGATGATATCATGGATTCATCCCTTACCCGGCAGGGCCAGGTCTGCTGGTGTCGGAAGGCGGGCATAGGTTTGGATGCTGTC
>NW_004524659.1:9077430-9079453 GCF_000260255.1 Octodon degus
CAAGAAGCAGACAGGATATTCTGTCCAAACACTGTTAGTACACCTTGAGAAATGAAACATTCTGTGAGTAGCTCTAAATGGGATTAGACAAGGGAGTTGGCCAAGAAGTGAATGGTTAAACTGTATACAAAAAGCACACAGGTTCTGTGGGAAGTGAATGGTTAAACAGCAAGAAGTTCAGTTAGTGAAACATGTTGTGTGTTGGCTGTTGCCCTTCACCTTTTCTCCTTCAAGTAAAACTGCTTATCCTTGAGGCAGCTTCTTGTCCAGGCTCCTTTTCTTCTTTTTTCACATACAATGATACTGTACATAAATGGTGGAGAGTTCTTGGCTTCGGGTCTCATCCCTATTGTGGGCACACTTAAGGTTGAGACAGACCCTCTGGGCCCTCTCATTGACTGAACTGAGTCTTGTCTCTGAGTAATCCTTCATTTTCTACACTGCTATGGTTGTACTCTATGATGCTTAGAACAGGAGGGGAAATAGATAAACATGAGCTCTTATGAGCAGCAACTTTTATCTATGGGTAAAAGGTTATTTTATTGTAGGAAAAAAAAAAAAGAAAAGAAAAGAGCTGGGGATATAACCCAGTGCTAGAATCATAGTCTAGCATGCATGATGTCCAGGGTTCCTTTCTAGCACCACAAACTAAAAAATTAATAAATAATCATAGAATTCTTACTATATATGGATTATCAGATTTTTATCTACATTAGTTGTACCTCTACTAGATGCTAATATCCAGTTCTATATCTACAGATTTGTAATTTAGCTGCTCTTAATTTATTTCTAACCACAGTACTTACCAATAAGCTTATAACGTGATGGTCCATAACTAAGTTTCAAAGCTATTGATTTAATAATCTCTTTTCCTTATTATAAATCTCAGAATCCTAGGTTATAGTTATTTTCTGAGCTATCTTTATTGTTGTTCAAATTTTATAACACTGTTTTAATCATTCATTTAAGATAAATTACTTTGTTTTGCTTTTTATGTTTTATTTTTAGGACACATGAAAAATAAAGTTATTTTTTTCCCTTCTTTTCAGGTTTAGAGACCAGGTATGAGTCAGAGTTAATTTATAGGACAGGGCATTATTGAAAGTAGTGGTTCTCATTTGGAAGTAATGGAAAGCACCACATTTGCTGGCCTCGACAGCTCCATTTTCAGAAATGACTGTCAAAGGAAAAGTAAGATTTAAGTACAAAAAATTGAAGGGAGATGTTTCAGTCAAATAAAAATAATCTCAGACAGCCCAATTATAAAAACCATAAATGTCACATTACCTCAGAGAATAGATGACAATAAGCCCTATGGATACAATGAATATGGGAAGGTCTGATAAGATTGATTATGATTCAGAGTGTGACCAGTATCAGAGAATACTTGTGAGAAAACCTGTGAATGTAATGAATGTTGCAAATCCTTTGGGCTAGATAATTCACATACAATACAACTGAATATTTACACTGGGGTGAAACCTTGTAAATATATGAAATGTGGTGATATATTTAGTGTTCATGAAGATGTTAATGTATACCAGAAAATTCATAGTCATGGGAAATTCTATAAATATAAAGAATATGGGAAGATCTTCAGACGAGTTGGAGAAATTGGTCCTTTTCAAATAATTCATGATGGTGAGCCCTATAAATGCATGTTCTGTGGGAAATCCTTCAGTGTATATGCACAACTTATAGAACATCACAAAATTCACACTGAAGAGAAACCTTACAGATGTATGAAATTTGGCAAGGACTTAGGTTTTATTCAGAGCTTACTGAACATCAGAGAATTCATACTGGTGAGAAATCATACAAATATATATAGTGTGAAAAGTTTTTGGAATTAATTCACCGCTCATTTTTCTTTTTTTCAAATTTGATATTGCCAAACATACCACATTTTAGTAGTATGCTACATTTTTTTCCATAATTTTATTGAGAAACAAATAGCAATGAGACAGTTTCAAACCAAATTGGTAGGACAGTTTCAGTAATTAACACATTGCATACATTCTTC
>NW_004524659.1:9083760-9106082 GCF_000260255.1 Octodon degus
AAAGAAAAAAGAAAAAAGAATAACGAGCAATGAAATTGAGGCAGTAACAATAATAATAATAATAAACTTGGGCTGGTGAGATAGTTCAGCAGACTAAGTGCCTGCTTAGGAGAAGTGCAGGGACCAGGGCTCCATCCCTGACAACACATGCACACCATCCCCACCTGCAGGTATGCTGAGCCAGTGACTAAGTCCAGGCTTGGTGGCGTAGGCCTGTAATCCCAGCCCTGGGGAGGCTCAAAACAGGAGGATCACTATGAGTCCAAGCTGCATAATGAGACCCTGTACCAAATACATTTAAACAAGTAAGAAAAGCCCATATTTGATGATGGAATTTTATATCAACTTCAGGGAGGATATAATACCAATACTCTTCAAACTCTTTAATGAAATTGAACACAAGGAATACTTCTAAATTTATTTCTGGGGGTTAGTATTACCCAGATCCCTGATTCCAAAACTAGACAAAGACCCAATTTAAAAAGAAAACTACAAGCCAACCTTTTAAATGATCCTAGACACAAAAGTTCTCAACAAGATAATGACAAACAGAAGGGAACAAGTCATGAAAAAAATATATCATGATCTCAGGGATGCAAGGATAGTTCAACATCTCTGAATCAGTAAATGTAGTATAGCACACAACCAGAAGCAAGGTCAGAAATCACACAATTATCTTAATAGATAATAGGAAAAGCCTTGACAAAATCCAATATACGTTTATGGTTTAAAAACCCTGAAGAAAATTTTTGAAGGATCTTATCTCAACCTGATAAAAGCTGTTTATGAAAAACCTACTGGCAACATAATAGGAAAAAAAAGATTTTCCTCTGTCACTACTCCTATTCAGTATGGTACTTGAAACATTTGCCAAAGCACTCAGGCTAGAGAAACAAAGAAAAGGGCTGTGTACAGGAAATGAAGAATTCAAACTATGCTTATTCACAGATGACATGATCCTTTACATAGAAGACACAAAAACTCTACCAAAGACTTCTAGAATAAATTAATAAATTGAGCAAGTCAGCAGGATATAATATCTATAAAAAAATAAGTGTTCTTGTACATCAATAATGAACTCACCAAGAAAGAAATTAGGAAAACACCATACACATTACCATCAATAAAAATGAAATATTTAGGAATTAACCTAACAAAGGAAGTGCAAATACTCTGTAATGAAACCTCAGTACTCTGAAAAAGCAGATCAAAGAGAAAATCATAAAATGGAAAGAGAAACCCTGTTCCTTGATAGGCAGAATATTGTCTAAATTTCCATACTTTCAAAACTGACATAGAGGTATCCCAATGAGAATATTACAGTTTTCCTTACAGAACTAGAGAAAACAACCCTAAAATTCTTAAAAGAATCGGAAGAGGCCCAGAATAGCTAAACCAGTCCTGGGTGATAATAGCAAAGCAATAAATCCTGCTAATTGTTCAAGAGCCGGGGAGACGGCTCTTCTCTGGCAAGCACAAGGGCCTGAGTTCAATCCACAGTTCCCCCCACCCCCCAAAAAAAAGCTGTTTGATCTCTGTGGTTGACTTTACAGCAGGAGTCATGTGACTGAAGCTGCAGTTTTCATCTCATAATTTGGAGTAAGAATATGTCTTCGGCTGCTTCAACTGTGGTGTTATCTTCGGAGCATGGTGGTCAGCAATGTAACCCTCACATAGCTTGGTCTCCAATGGCGGAAGTGAACCAGTTTCATGAGCAGCCCCAAGATTATTTCCTCACTGGGCAGTTGGTTTGTTACTTTATACGTAAAACCGCAAAACTGCCCATTGTTCATGGTCACAGAGGTTGCTTTTCTCCTACTCTGAAAGGGTCTGTCTCCCTTACTCTATCTAGTGATACCATCTTTCTCTACAGACCTATGCTGAGTGCCATTTCCACCACCAGCAATAACAATTTTAGTGGCAAATGGATAGGGTAATCTAGTGGTTGGGCTAGCCCAAAATTTCGGTCCTGGTAGAAGATAATGGACTAGCAGATGAGTTTATCAAAACAATTTGAGAAATGAGAGATCCATACTGGAACTTAAATATCTTTCCACATATATGGGCAGAAGAGATGGTAAAAGGCCACAGCTATTCACACAGCTCTTGCTGAACTAACATCTGAACTTATGATGTCATAGCCTCATAATACAGAGAAAGGCCTAGAGAGTAAAGTCTGAATACTGATGTAAAATCTTTAACTTAATGCACATGCACACCTGTCCACATATGAAGAACATGGAGTTCTAACTGGTTTAAGGTATTTGAGCAAAACCTCAACTTCAAATGCATATGGACAGCTTGCACTATAATCTGATGATGAGAATATAAATCCTAAATCACCGTATCTTGAAGATACCTCTTTAAATGAGCCCTACTCCAGCTTGCAACCTCTCATTTCTCAGAGCACCTGCACTCTGTTCAAGTGTACCCTATATCTTAGATCCAATAACCCTTCTCATGTTTCTTATTGACACATCCTAAAAACTTCCTGCGACAGGAGTCAGTGAAGTTGAAAGCTTATTTTTTTAAATTTATTTTTATTTACTGGATATAGGGTATCACTATGCAGTTCAGACTTGTAGTGACCCTCCTATCTCAGCCTCCCCAGTGCTGGGATTATAGGTGTGCGTCACCACACCTGGTTTTGGGGATTGAACTCAGGTCCTTGCATTTGCCAGGCAGGCACTCAGACCACCAAGCTATTTCCCCAGCCCTGGAAACTTACTTCATTTTAAAAAATAGATTATCAATCTTTATTAATTAATTATTTAATGTATTTGGTTGTTAGTGGGTCTCATTACACAGCTCGGACTTACAGTGATCCTCCTGTTTTCAGCCTCCCCAGTGCTGAGATTACAGGCATGCACCACTACTCCTCAACTCTGGCCAGCTCAGCCTGTTCTGGGGGTGGAGCTGGCACAGCCTGTGGTGCTGGGGATCAAACCACAGTCCCTGAGCTTGCTTAAGCTTGCCTAAAGAGGTGCTTTAGTCTGCTGAGCTATCTTGCTGGCCCCTGGAAACTTACTTTAAAAGGGTGGGTTAAATTCTTTATTTCAGCTTTGGGGGCCACTGACCTGACCCGATGACAAGCCTAAGTAGCACTGTTGTTCATATCAACCATCTCCACATGCAGGAAGCAAATGACAGCAGAAACTCCCACATGTATGCTCCCTTCTTTGCTGCTTGCACCTAAGAGTTTCACCATATACTGTTGGGCTGTGAAGTTACAGATCTCCAGATAAAAAAGGCAACAGGAGGTCAATTGGTATGAATGGGGAGCAGCACAGGATAGCTGTAAAGGAGTTTTAACTGCTGACCTGAGTAGTATCATCGGGTCCCAGGCACTGACACAAGCTGCATCTTTCCCCTTTCCTTCTTTTATCGCATTAGAACTGAAAGGAGGGGCCAGGGAGATGGCTCAGTAGAATAAGTGCTTCCCCGGCAAGTGCAAGGGCCTGAGTTCAATCCCCTATTCCACCAAAAAAACAAACAAAAACACAACAAACAAAAAAAAAAAACCACCAAAAACAAAAAGAACTGAAAGAAGCACTCTCCCAGCCTCCCATGGCAGAGCTGTTTGAAAACCAAAGGCTGGATTCTGGTTCCTTGTGGGGCTTTAACAAAGGCCCATCAGAGAGGAAGGCCCGGGTCAGCGGAGCTATGTAGTTTGTTCTGAGGGGAGGATCAAGGAAGGATCTGAGGCCTTCTGTTGTAACAAATCTTTGGAAAAAATGTGGGAGGATCCCCCTGGGCAGGTGCTGGAAAGAACCAGATCTCAGCGAAGAGGGAGCAAAGAGGGACCTAGGGAACTGGCTGCAAGGCATCTGCCACCGTGGCCTGTACTCCAGAGAAGCCAGGGGAGAGTGGCCACTGGTGCCTCATCAGGTGCTCTCACCACTGGCCACTGCCTGCCTTATTGAAGGGGTTTCCAAAGCCCTGGGCCAAGTATTGACTTACATAATGAAAGGGAAAGAAAGCAGACATTTTCAAACACTTGTATTTTATGAGTGGACTCAGTAGAGGAAGAGGATTCCCCACATACACTCACTCTTGAGGTTGAAACACAAATGCCGAGTGAAATCTGTTGTGCTTGTGTTTAACTTTTCATGATGAGACACTTCAAACACAAAAATAAGAGTATAATAAGCCCTCAATGCCTAGCTTCAACAATTATCAACTTGTGGCCCATCTTATTTCATCTTTTTTTTTTTTTTAAATGTATTTGGTACAGGGTCTACAGGGTCTCACTACACAGATCGCACTCGTAGTGATCCTCCTGTTTTCAGCCTCTCAAGCGCTGGGATTACAGGTACACACCACCATGCCCAGTCTCATTTGCCATCTCTGTGTACCCCAGGAGCAGGGCTGCCAGGACATGGGAAAGAAGCCCAGTCCTTGCTGTTTCATCTTTTATTTGCACACACACACTTACTTCCTCTATTCTGCCCCATCCAACAATTGTGGAGCAAATCCCAGACATTTTATTGGTTCATTCATAGATATTTCAGAATGTACACTTTAAAGAACTTTTATCTGAAATAGAACCACAGTGTCATTATCGTATCTGAAAAATTAACACAAATTCCTTAATCATGCCAAATATCCAGTTTGTTTTTGTTAAACAAATGGAAAGAGCAGGTCTCAGAATCACATAAAAAACCAGAGTAGCATACAAGCCTTAAGGTCGAAAGGAGTCTGGGATATAATGTGGACCCTGCAGATCTCCCCTAACAGGAGACCAGAGGTCACATGTGGGATAGAGAGGCTGCAATTAATGAGGCTAATACCACCTGTTCACCCCATCATCTGTCTGTCCATTCCCCAGAGTGAGCACCTAAGAGCCTAGACTCTGAAGTCAGAGGCTTCAGCATGAATTCTGGCTTGAACACTCACCAATTTTGTGACTTGAACATATCTGGATCTCAGTTCCCCATTCAAGAAATGGGAGAAACAACAGTACTAACCTGTGGAGTAGAAAGGATTAAATGAAATGTTACATGAAAACCCTCAGAAGAGTGCCTCATACATGACAAGAGTTCAGTAAAGTCAGACATGGTGATGCACATATGTAATTCCAGCACTCTTGAGAGTCTAAGGCAGGAGGATTGCAAGTTCAAGCCCAGCCTGGCAACAATGATTCAGTGAGACCCCATCTCAAAATAAAAAGGGCTAGGAATATAGCTCAATGCACAGGCCTTGGATTTAATTTCTGCTTAAAAAAATAAAGCATGACATGAACAAAGTCTGCACCCCTAGCACCTGCCTTGTTTGGGTGGAAGGCCCAGATCCTTCCTGCCACTAGGAAATCCCAAACCAAAAAAGTCTGAAGAAGTGACCCTGCCACAGTGCTGACAGAGAAGTCACAGTGACATCCTCTCCTGCCCTACTCACCCAGAGAGGTTTCTGGCACAGAGTAAGACAAGACTGGCATCTAAGCTGTGCTGTGGCTGAGCTTACAGTACTGCAGGGGCTGCATGGACACCCAGCGGGCCCCAGAGACCATGAAGTCAGCAGACACAAGGGGAAAGCGGCTTCACATCCAAAGAGCAGTTCACAAATATGTTTTCAAACAGCCTGGGCCTGTTTCTTGCCCTCTTCCCTCATCCCCAGCTCTCCTTTCCTGGAAGATAAGGTCTATGTCCACCAACACAGAGCTCAATTTCAGGCCTGGGTCTGGCAGGTGCTCACTCAGCACCAACATAAACTTGGAATCAAGGCTGACAAACTCTGGGAATCCACTTTACATACCTCTTTCCCAGGGCTTTCTTTTCTCAAAACTCAGACTCCATCCCATCTCCAATAGTGATTTGAACAACACAGATCTGAACTACAGGACGGACTCTGAGGGCTGAGGGTGTAGCTCAGTGACAGCACATGTGCTGTGCATGCCCAATGTCCCCATTCCATTCCTAGCACCAGTAAATAAAGGACACTCAACTCAGCTCAAACTCTACCCCTACTTCCCAACCCTGAGTGCCACACGTTAGCTTCATTACCTGCAACCTCAGAACACAGGTAAGGCCCAGGAACACTAAGCATAGTGCCAGGCACACAGCCACCTTTGATGGATGACAGCTGTAGGGTTCTCTGTACTTGCTGATGATAAACATGCTTTTTTCATCACTCACCTGCCCTTCTCCACCAAACGCAAAATAAAGCAGGGATAGTGTCTCAGTTACACTTCACTCATTTCTGGGACAAAATACCTGACACCCAAATTTAAGGAAGGAAAGGTTTATTTAGCTCACAGTTTGTGGAGGTTTCAGTCTATACTCAGCTGGCTCCCAGGCAGAGGGGCACAAGGCAGAGAGAGCAGCAATTCATGGCAGCAGAACACAGTGAAGAGCAGAGGAGGAACAGCAGCTGTGGGGTCTATCAAGTCTCCCTTCCTTCCACACCAACTGTGAAGATCAGAGCTCCTCCAAGAATGTGGTGGGGGCTGCTGCGATGATTCAAGCTCCTCTGAAGTGTCATGGCTGCCTAGATCAAGTCCTCCAAGGAAGGGGCCATGCAGAAGTGTTCCTTAACACCTTTATATACCCTTTTCATGCTGAGTCACTCTAGGGTGGGCCCTCTCTGCTCTAGGGTATGGTTGCCATGCCCCAGGGCATGGTATCACCAAGCCAGTCCTGATATCTTAAGTTGACACAATGTCAGCCACCACAGATGGGCTGGGGGTACAGCTCCTTTGAAGAGCACAGAGGCCCTGGATTCAATCCCTGGAGGCTAAGAAGGATGAGAGGTGTCTCAGTTACTTTGCTTTTATTGCTGGGACAAAACACCCAACATCCAGAATTAAGGAAGGAAAGGTTTATTTAGCTCACAGTTCATGGAACTTTCAGTCCATAATCAGCTGGTTCCAAGGCAGGGTGGCACACGGCAGAGGGCAGCAGTTCATGGTGATAGAAAACAGCAAAACAGCAAGAACAGAAAGGGAGAAGCAGTGGCAGCAGGGGCACAGAGCAAGCCTATCTCCCTTTTTTATACAGCATCCAGGCTATCTGCCCCATAGTGGCTGTAGCAACCATACCCATAAGTCCAGCAGCTCTCACACTCCTAATTCCAGAAGCATTTACACCCATAGTCCCAGCATTGGATCATGAATTAATCACAACCTCTAGAAGTCTGCCCCAGGACAGCATGAGGCTTTGGGGGGATAACCAGGCACAAGCCATGGCAAGAGGAATGGAGGGAAGATTTAGGGAAGGAAGGAAGGAAGGAAAGAGATAAACCCAGGAATGGTATATTTGAGCTATCACAGTCAACCACTATCCTTGATTTACATGTGAGTCAGTATGCTATCCAGTATGGTAGCTGCTTACTACATGAGCCTACCAAGCACTTGAAATGTGGCTGGCACCAATTGTGATGTCTAGGAAGTGTAACATACCCATTATAACCTTGGTGTGGTAGGTTATGCCTGCAGTCCCAGTTACTCAAGGGACTAAGGCAGAGAACTGCTTGTATCCTGGGGTTCAAGGCCAGCCTGAGTAACACAGCAAGACCTTATCTCAAAACAAAGGTGAAGAAAACACACACACACACACACACACACAAAATCTCATTAATAATTTTATATTTCAAGGCAAGGGTCATGGCACACACCTATAATTCCTGCGTTCAGGAGCCTGAGGCAGGTGGATTTCAAGTTCAAAGCCATCCTGGACTACATAGTGAGATGCTAACAGTAATTATTATTTTATATTGATTACATGAAATGTTTTGGATTCAATAAAACATATAATTAAAACTAATTTTTTTTCCTTAGTTTTAAAAATAAGGCCAATAGAAAACATCACGTTATATATGTGGTCCTTGTCAGTGGCTCACCTTATACATCTTTTAATTTTCTTTTCGGTGGTGCTGGGGAAGGAACCCAGGGCCTTACTTGCCTGCTAGGCAAGTGCTTGAACTAAACCCTGGCTCTTCACATTATATCTCTGCTAGACAGCATGACTATGGGGCCTTTAGAACAACCTACTTGCCCTCAGTGTCTAGCATGATGCGTGGCACTTGGACAAAGTAGAAAAGATGTCTTGGATGGATGAAAGATGCTCTCCATACTTCTGGCCTTCAAAGCTCTCACTCCTGGCTTCACATCTAACTGGGGTGAGCCTTCATTCAAAATATAATCTAAAGGCCAACATACACGGTACTAGAGAAGTTTGGGGGGGGGGAGGCTGGCCTGTAGGGCCAGTGGCAACATTTTAATTGCTGGGTTGTAGTACCGTCACTTCAACAGTCCAAGGCTGGTGTGGGGCTTAAAACACTATGGCTCCTGGGGCCAGGGAGATGGCTCACTGGAATAAGCACTTCCCTGGCAAGTGCAAGGGCCTGAGTTCAATCCCCGGTTCCACCAAAAAAAACCCCCAAAACAAAAAACAAAACACTATGGCTCCTGCTGGCCCAAGTTCCCTGACAAAACTCAGCTGAATGAGACTACTCCTCTTCACTCTCTTTACATTCTACACTGTCTCCTGTCATCCACGTTCAGTGGCAGCCAAACAGGTCACCTTCTTTGATTGAATAAGCTCTGTGAAAGACCATTAGTTTTGAAATTGGAAAGCATTAACAAACCATTCCAACAGACATCAACACTGCCCTGTTTTATCCTCTGTGGGAAAGATGCCCTAACATCCCAGACCGCTCCTGCTGCCGCATCAATGAGGTACTCAATATAGCCTGCTTTGCCAGTCCAATGACCTGGAAAGGAAATGTGTTCACTTCCTCAGTCTGCCTCTGATGAGGAAAGAGGACCTAGGAAGGGAGAGTGTGAAGAGCATGCATCTGAGTCAGTTTTTTCTACCTCGAAAATGAGTTTAAGGGCCAGCCAGATAGCTCAGCAGACTAAAGCACCTGCTTAGGCAGGCACAGGGACCAGGGTTCAATTCCTCGCATGGCGTGGCATGCTGGCCCCATCCCTAGGACACACTATGACAGTGTGGTGGCACAAGCCTGTAATATCAGTGCTTGGGAGACTGAAAACAGGAGGATCACTGCAAGTCTGATCTGATCTGTGTAGTGAGACCCCTGTAGACCCTGTGATAAATACTTTTTTTTTAAAAAATACTGTGTTATAGCAAATGCATTCTCATTCATACCTTCACCTCTGCTTTGAACTACTCACATATGAGAAGCAATGTTTCCCACAGATGCTCCCCCTCCAGCCCCTCACCTCCACCACCTGCTTCAGTCAGGCCACATTGCTGGTTGCTATGTTCCTTTTTTCACCACAGCTTCCTTTCTTCATTGCAGGGCAGCTAGATTTGTTGCCCTAAACAGCCAACTCTTGAAGGCAGGCCTCTGCTTTGCAACTTTTTGTTATCTCTACCCAGTATTTGCAGTGACTATGTTGGCTCATCCTGTGAGCCTTTCCCCACAGGGCTTTACTTTGGGTTTTCAAGATTACCTATAACGAAGGCACCGGGCCTCACCCTACAAGCTTGATAGCTTGCCTCACTGGACATTTTGTCAGTAACTCCCTTATAAAGGAGGTACTGGTATCATTCTTATTTTCAGTGAGGACACTAAGGCTCAAAGCCTTAGTGGCATATGCCTGTAATCCCTGCAATCAGGAGGCTGAGCCTAGAGGATTGTCATGAGTTTGAGGCCAGCCTGCAGTGCACAGTAAGACCCTGTTTTATTTATTTATTTATTTATTTATTTATTTATTTATTTATTTGCAGTACAAGGGATTGAACTCAGGACCTTGTGCTTACCAGGAAAGCACTTATTCTACTGAGCTATCTCCCCGGCCCTGAGACCCTGTTTCAAAAAATTAAAAAAAGGTTACAGAGATAGCTCAGTGGTCTAAACACCTGCGTAGGCAAGTGCAAGGACCCAGGTTTGATGCCTGGTACTGCATGCTGTGCCAGCCCTGCCCTGGGCACACTGAGCCAGCCAAGACTGGGTGTGGTGGTACACCCCTGTCATGCCTGTAATCCCAGCGCTTGGGCGGCTGAAAACAGGAGGATCACTGAGTCCAAGCTATGCAGTGAGACCAAATACATAAAAATAAGAAATCTCACAAACAACCTCAATTTCCAGCAATAAGGAAATGGCAAAATGAGGCATAATCTCTCCATGCTGAAGAATACACATAGGCACATCATTAAATCAAATAAGTTAGGGCCATATGTAATAACTTTGATGAGATATGCCACTGCTATGGTTACAAATAGAAATAGGTGGGAGAGAGACAGCATAAGAGAAGCAAGGGGGGGTAGGGAAGGAGAGGAGAAAAACAAAAAGATAGATTAAAAATATAATATAAGTAAAGTCTGTGCTAAACACTAAACATGAATTATCTCCTGGAATCACCAGAACAATTCTGGCATAAAAGTCTTATTGTAATGGAGAATAAAGGCAATATAAATTCTTAAAACTATAACTTCATAATTGGGCACTTAGACTTGGCCGACCTTGACTACACAGCTACAACTCAGAAACAATTAACTCAGGTCTATCTAGCTAGCTGCTCAATGCCCTGTACACATATTTTGTCTTTCTAAACTGTTTCAAGAACAATCTACCCAAGACACAGGCTAATCCTATCAAGGTCACTCTAAATCTAGTTGCCTGCCCAGCCTACACTCCTACCCACATCTTCCTGCCTCCTGATAAACGACCACCTCCAATTAAACTTACTCCAGTACTTCTGCCTGACAACCTATGACAAAATGTATGTAACCAATTATAAACTAACCCATTATTGACTCTGTACTTCCTGCTTACAAAAAGTGTATAAATTGCTGTTTTACTTCAAGCCAGTGCTGATGTATTAGGGGATCTATCCTCTCCATCAACCCACTGGCATAAATGTTGCCTTCCAAACTCTGTGGTGCAAAGTGTTTTCCACCCAGTTTGATAAAATTTGTGCAACACTATGACTACCATTTCACAGATGGGACACCTGAGGTTGAGTGCAAATGGTGGAGGGATCTTAGGGTTGTCCTATCACAGCCCACAGTTGGGCAGTCTCTGAGATGGAAAATATTTAAGAACAATTATAACACATAAGAGCTGCTACTTAGTGATGGATGGCTCAGACTAGGTATGCAAATTCTGTAGGAATTTTTGTTGTTCTTCCTTATTTATAAATAAGGAAACTATAAAGTGGAGAAGTATTGGGGAAAAAATTAAAAAAAAAAAAAGGAACCTGAGGCCACAGAAGGGTCTTGTTGTAACTCAAAAATCAAATGACAACGAGGCAAGTCCAAAAGTTAAAGAAGTGCTTTATTTTAGCAGGTACTCTGTGGCTGTCTCCATGCAAGAGTGCAGAGAGGCGCGCCGAGTACAATCTAAGATCTGTTTTTAAGCTACAAAACCACAAGTAAGGGGTGGGATTAAGGCAGCAAGCTAGGCACAGAAGCAAATGGCATTGGTTAGCGGAAGGTGACCTTTAAGGGGATTGGAGGGGATAAACTAGGTTATTTTAGGCTTATCTCACTAGGAAACATCTGGGGCCAGAGCACATCTGGTGTTCTTCAGTGTTAGCTATCTTCCTGGTCAGATGTGCGCAGAGTACAAGACAGGAACTGGGTTGTGAAAAACAAAGTTGTATATCAACTATGAGTACAAAAGATGAAGCTGGAAAAACAAGGTCTTAAATTAACTATGAGTACAAAGGATGAAGTTAAAGTCATAATGGCTGCTTACAGACAAAATGGCTTTAGTTTGGTCAGGTAGGTTACAACATTGCCCACTGATTTTTGAACCTAATTAAAATCATTTAATTAGTAGTCTCATCCGTTGACAGTCTTTCCCAGCCTTGATTATGTAGTACCATGAGTTTGATGGACTGAATACGGCCAGATACATATCGGATAAGTTCATTTATAAGGCAGGGTCCTATAGTTATTAGGATAAGGAATATGACTAGGGGTCCCGCAATGGACAATAATAAGGTGGTCATCCAGGGTGAAAAATTGAACCATCGTTGAAACCAGTTTTGTTGGGACTGTCTCCATTTTTCTCGATCTAGTAATCTTTGTTTGATTCCTGCCATATTTTGTCTAATTATTCCAGTGATTAGTATATATGCAACATTTTTCTCCAAGTGCCACACAAAGTCCTCCTTCCTTCAATAACAATAAATCAAGGCCCCTGCGGTTTTGTAAAACCATTTCAGCCAGTGACCCCAATGATTCTTCTAATTTGCTCATTGAATCTTGTAAGTTTGCTAAATCTTTGTCAATCTGTTCACTGAGCCATCTGAAATTTTGGTCTCCAACCACTAACCCTGAGATTCCCAGGCCCATTGACCCTGCCACTCCTATTCCAAGTAACAGAGGGACTAATACAGGGTTGGCTCTTGTAAACCAACCACCGGTTTCTAGGAGTCTAAGTCCTTCTTCCATAGAGTACCAATAGGCCTGGGGTAGGATGTGAACCAGGACACATAACTCGGGAGTCTGGGTGAAAGGCCTATGTTGGAGGTATGGAGTTATTCCTCCATGCATGCAAGCAAACCAAGTCCCATTTGGAGCCATGATTAGCTGGTTGACTGGATAGGTCTGGTTAGGGATGTGGTATGCCAACTTGGGTTGGCACAGAGGGGAGTAAAGACCATCAGATAGGGTATAGCCCTGTGATATAAAACAAGTCCCTGGTATGGGGAGGACATTGTCTTAAGGTTAGGGGAGGGTGTCGCTGGTTCCAACAGCGAGGAGGAGTGGTAGAGGTATTGGTGAGCTGGGACAGATTGAGTAATACAGGGGTACCAGAGTAAAGAGGAGGGTTAGGAGAGAGACAGAGCCAACAATTTTGTGTCAAGTTGGGGTTGCTCAAATTGAGGTAGGAGAAAGCAATTTCTAGTGGGAGAAGGGGATCTCTAGGGTCTAGCGGGGAGGGACTTTGGGTGGTAGGATGAGATTTGGGAGGCAAAGTAGCGAAGGGAGTGGTGGTTAAAAGGGGCTGAGGTTGGGTAGTGGGCCAAAGTTTAGGAGCAGGTTTTAGGACATTTGGACCCATGGGCCGATCTTGAGGGCTGGGAGCAGATGTTCGGGGTATGAACTGGAGGGTGAAGGACCTGCCTGGATCATATCCTTCTATATATAGTTGGAGGCCATAGTGCCGCCCCCAAGAAAAATTTGGGGCCAATCATAACGCCATTCTAGGAATTTAATTACTACAGGGTTGCACTTGTCGATGGGGCAGTCAGGAGGGTGAATTTTCTCTTCACGGGTGATGGTGAGGTAATCATCGGTTTGGCCCTTCCAGGGGGCTATGGTCTCACATCCCCACTGGTAGCAAAAATGTTGTGATTCCCTTTTTTGGCCACAGTTGTAAGTGTTCCATCCTGCTCCAAAGCCAATACTATGTCTTTCGGGGGGCAAGTGTTTTTGTATCTGGTGACATACATAAAATTCGGCTGTTTGGATTTGTAACTGGCTCATCGTAACTTTGGGACTTTCAGTGGAACCCGTGGGTTTTAGTAACTTAGCTAGGTCAACATGCAAGTGGCTCCCTGTGCTATTTGAGGCCAATAGGGTTCCGGTATCATAGTCAGTTAATCTCCATTCACCGGGGAGGGGGTAATGGGATCCCAATATAAAAGGAGAAAAGGACAAAAATTCTAGAATTAGAGTAATTAGCATTTTGTAAGCTTAACCTTAGAGGGTTAGCTGGATTTTTGATAACAGTCCGCTTATCTGAATCCTTAGGTTTGTCTCTCTGTGGAGGTGACAATGGGGGAACTGGCTTGAAGTGGCTGTGGTGAATCCAAGCGGTTTTTCCCACCACCTTAATGGCTGTGGGTGTGCTGAGGACTACGGTGTAAGTTCAAGTCCTTTTTGCTCCAGCCATTTGAGTAGCACTTGATCTCCGGGTTCGGCTGCTGGCTGTTGGAGTCCTGGCGTGGGGGAGGTCCAGCGCAGGATGCTGTTGGCAAAACATCCGGTGAATGGATGTTAGCACTGGCTGGAGCACCTGGAGGGACTTAATTAAATCTTGGTTAGCAAGTTCAGCAATTTTTTCCTCTGCTATACGGGGCAGAAGGAGAGGTGGTCTCCAGAACATGGCCTCAAAGGGTGAGATACCTGAGACATAGGGAGTACAACGAGCCCTTAACAGGGCAAAAGGAAGGAGGCTTACCCAGTTTTCGCCAGTTTCAAGAGACATCTTCGTCAAAGTTGACTTAAGTGTCTGATTCATACATTCTACCTGTCCTGAGCTCTGAGGTCTGTAGGCACAATGCAGTTTCCAATCAATTGGTAGTGCCTGAGACAATTTTTGAATTATTTGGGCTATGAAAGCCAGGCCATTGTCGGACCCCATAGATAAGGGAAAACTGAATCTGGGTACAATTTCCTGAAGAAGCTTTTTGACAACTATGAGTGCTGACTCTGATCGGGTGGGGAAGGCCTCTACCCATGTGGTGAAGGTGTCAACCATCACTAGGCGGTATTTATATCCTCCTTGTCCAGGCTTGGAGAGCTCGGTGAAGTCTATTTCCTAATGTTCTCCAGGTGTAGTTCCTGATATCGGGTGGTATTCGGGGGCTTAGAGTACTTCGGATTCACTCGCATGCATTGCTCACACCTGAGACTAGACATGTGGGTTAACTTAGATAGTTTAGGGATGAAAAATCGATCCCTGAATAATTCATCCAGCTTGGAACCTCCCAAATGGGTGGCTTAATGTGCCTGTTGGATTAGCTCCTTTCCTAAGGCTTCGGGTAGTAATATTCTCTTATCAGGCAATTGGTATCCGTTGTCAGAGTCTCTAGGTTTTGCATTTAATTGAGGAGCGAGATGTGGATCCCCCGAACTATAAACTGGGACTAGAATGGATGCTGGCATCAGCAAGAGAGCTGGGGCATCAGAAATCCTCACTGATTTGAGAGCAATCTCTTTTGCTGTTTGGTCAGCTAGTTGATTGCCGAGGGAAATAGGGTCATGTCCTTTGCTGTGGGCTCTGCAATACATGATTGATATCTTTGAGGGCAGCCAGACGGCTGCCAGTAAGTCTAAAATCTGCGGTGCATTCTTGATCTTTTGCCCACCAGATGTCAGCAGTCCACTTTCTTGATAAATGAGCCCATGAACATGAACAGTGGCAAATGCATATCTACTATCTGTATAGACGTTTATTCTTTTGTCTTGACCCAGCCAGAGTGCCTGAGTCAAGGCAATGAGTTCAGCCTTTTGGGCTGAAGTTCCAGAATCTAAACTTTGAGCCCAAAGCACCTGCTCCTCTGACGTCACCACCGCCCCGGAAACCTGCTTACCTTCATGGATATAGCTACTACCGTCGGTGAAAAGGGTCATTTCTGTGTCTGAAAGCGGCATGTCGGTTAGGTCCTCACGGAGCCCCGAAACGGCCTCGACCATAGGGAGGCATTCATGCAGAGGCAGCATAGGGTCATCATTGGGCAGCAGGGTGGCCGGGTTGAGAGACGTTGCCTCTCTCAATTGGACCAAGGCAGGGTCTAACAAGATGGCTTGGTAATGGATGATGAGAGCATTTGTCATCCATTTGTCAGGTGGTGTCTTGATGAGGGTCTCGAGGGCATGTGGGGAAATCACTTTGATCAATTGTCCAAAAGTCAGTTTCTTAGCCTCTTCAACCAATAAGGCTACAGCAGCCATCACCCGGAGGCAGGTTGGCCATCCAGTGGCTGCATTATCTAATCTTTTAGATAAATATGCAATGGGCCTGTTCCACGGCCCTAGATCTTGGGTGAGCCCCTTGGCTATACCTCCTTTTTCATCCACAAATAGGGTAAAGGGCTTTTGGAGGTAAGGAAGAGCCAGGGCAGGGGCCTCAATCAGAGCCTGTTTTAAATTTTGGAAGGCCTGCTCTTGTGGCTTGTCCCATCGCAAGGAGCTCTGGTCATCCTTGGTACCCCTGGTTAGAGTCTCATAAAGCAGTTGTGCCCTCTCAGCAAAGTGAATGATCCATAAGTGGCAGTAGCCAACAGCTCCAAGGAACTCTCGGACTTGGCACCGATTTACCAGAGTTGGGATCTCGAGAATTGCCTGCACCCTGGCCGGGGAGAGGGTTCTCTTTCCCTCATGGATCTGGTAACCCAGGTAAGTGACCTGTTTGTGACAAAGCTGGGCCTTCTTTGCTGACACTTTGTATCCCAGGTCAGACAGAGTCTCAAGCAGGGCCTGGGTGGCTTCAAGACATTTTTCACAGGATTTAGTTGCTAAGAGCAAATCATCTACATATTGCAGGAGTGTGATCCCTGGGTTGTCTTCTCGAAACCCGAGCAAGTCTCTTGAGAGCCTCATCAAAGAGGGTGGGAGAATTTTTAAACCCTTGAGGGAGCCTAGTCCAAGTCAATTGTTCGGTCACCCCATTATCGGGGTTAGTCCATTCAAAGGCAAACAGCGGTTGACTTACCAGGGCGATGGGCAGCGTGAAAAAGGCGTCCTTTAGGTCCAGTACAGTGTACCAGGTGTGATGAGGAGGTAGCAAACTCAGGAGCGTGTAGGGGTTAGGCATGGTGGGATGGAGGGTGGCCACTCTTTTGTGGCTCCCAGGGGGTGACAGAGCCCTGACTATCCTAAGGTTGACTGAGGAGAGCCTTGGCATCTCTCTCTAGTTTAGCCTTGAGTTTGGAGCAGTCCTTGGCCCAATGGCCTTTTTCTTTGCAATATGCGCATTGGTCCTTTTCAAGTGGGGGCCGTTTTCCCCCACTGCTGGAAGATGGTTTGTTCCCAGTTGCTAAAGATTCTAGGATTTTAGTCAATTTTCGGTCATTAGTTTTTTCCTTGGTCTCCCTTTGGTCAAAACCTTTTGGGCTATCTCCACTAACTGGCTAAGGGGGGCTCCCTCAAATCCCTCAATTTTCTGCAATTTTCGTTTAATGTATGGGGCCGACTGGGACACGAATGCAATATTTAAGGCTCGTGCATTCTCAGGGGCCTCCGGGTCTATAGGGGTATAGATTCGGTAGGCCTGGAGCAGTCTTTCTAAATAGGCTGCAGGGGATTCAGAGGCCAATTGTCTTACCTCTGAGACCTTGGAGAGATTGGTGGGCTTCTGGGCCGCAGCCTTAAGGGCTCCCAGAAGTAACTGGCGGTACCTGTCGAGAACCTCCTTACCTCGATCCGAATTGGGGTCCAATTTGGGCATGAGAGAGGAAAGATGACATCCTGGCGGTCGGGGTCAGTGGACGGGGTTCTATCTGGTCCGGGGACCGCCTTTTGAGCGGCCGTACGAATGCGGTCGCATTCCTCAGAGGTAAAAAAAAATAGTCTGTAACAGCTGTTGACAGTCGTCCCAAATGGGCTGGTGACTATGAAAAATTCCTTCCATCAGGCTGGTTAGGCCCTGAGGATCCTTAGAGAAAGGGGGATTCTTATGTTTCCAGTTATATAAGTCAGTGGTGGTAAAGGGAACATACATCATCATGGGCCCTTGTCCGCGGCCACCAGAGGCCTCCCTTAGAGGCAGAAGGGGAGCGGAGGGGTCGGGGTCTGCAGAGGAGTCAGGGAAGGGGGTACGGAGTCCCCTTTGGCGAGTGTGAGGGGGACTGGGTGGTGGGGAAGAAGGGCAAGGAGGGGAAGGGGTGCGCTGGAGGGGTGAGGGGACTCGTGGAGGGGGAGGATGGTAAGGAGGGGGTAAGGGCTCCCCTGCCGAAGGCCCAGTCAGGACTGACGGAGGTCCTTTGTGAGGGGACTGTCTCACGGCTGCCAAGAGGGAGGGTTTTTGAAGGTACTTTTTCAGCCATGATGGGGGATCATAGATGAGATCGATCCAAACCTGAATATAGGTGTACTGATTGGGGTGAGCAGGAGGCCTGGAGATGGCCTGTCGGAGCGACTGGGTGAGAGAAAGATTAAAAGACCCCTCCGGGGGGCCAATTGCCGTCTGAGATGGTCGGTCATTCCAATTCGCAGAGAGTGCGAAGTTTTCCTGGGTAGACAGGGTCTCCATATCCCTTGGCTCGTTCCTTAAAAAGAGAGAAATGATCTAGGACGAGAGACAAGGGGGTGACAGGAGTAGACGGTCCTTGTCCCATAGTGAAGAAGATACCGATAGGTAGGAGGAGGGCCCACGAGGTAAAAGCGAAAGCAAAAAAGAAAATGAGCAGGGAGCGGTGTTGAGGTTGATCTGATCAGTGAATTTGTCCTGTGGGAAGAAGGTTTTTAATAATTAAAGACATTAGAATTACCACACTTAAAGAGATTACCAAAGGTCACAGAAACCTTAACAAACAACCGAAGTCCCAAAATCTCTAAAAGCAACAAAGTCCTGACTCGAAGGGTGTTCCACTCCGAGGACACCGAGGACCGGAGTCCTCTGTGTCTAAGCCGGCAAAATCAATTAAACAGTTTAATAATTTAGGGTTGTTACCGCTCGCGTCCAGAAGGAGAAAAAGGAAATTAGGCCTTTAGGGATCCCGGATGAGCCCGCAAATGTTGTAACTCAAAACTCAAATGACAACGAGGCAAGTCCAAAAGTTAAAGAAGCGCTTTATTTTAGCAGGTACCCTGCGGCGGTCTCTATGCAAGAGTGCAGAGAGGCGCGCCGAGTACAATCTAAGATCTGTTTTTAAGCTACAAAACCACAAGTAAGGGGTGGGATTAAGGCAACAAGCTAGGCACAGAAGCAAATGGCATTGGTTAGCGGAAGGCAACCTTTAAGGGGATTGGAGTGGATAAACTAGGTTATTTTAGGCTTATCTCACTAGGAAACATCTGGGGCCAGATCACATCTGGTGTTTTTCAGCGGTTAGCTATCTTCCTGGTCAGATGTACGCAGAATACAAGACAGGAACTGGGTTGTGAAAAACAAAGTTGTAAATCAACTATGAGTACAAAGGCTGAAGATGAAGTCATACTGGCTGCTTACAGACAAAATGGCCTTAGTTTGGTCAGGTAGGTTACAACAGGTCTGGCTGGCTCTGAAGACCAACACTATATCCAGGGTCTCTCTCTCTCACAAGGCCTCAGGGCCATTGGCGAAACAATGAAAAAATACTATTTACTCAGAGCTATGTGCCAACTGCTGCGCTAGGCACTTTACACTCTCCTTGCATCTTCCAAACAACTCTATGAAGCAGCTACTGCTTAAGTGCCCATTTTATTGATAAGGAAACTGAGACACGATATGAGGTGAAGTCAATTGCCCAAGGTCACACAGATGGTAACTGACGAAGCCTATATTGAAATCTGAGTCTATCTGCTTCCCAAACCAAAGCTTTTAACAAAATAACCTTAATTAACAGCAGCTACCCTGCACTGAGACTCAGCTCAACTATCATCCTGTGTAATCGGTATCTTCGCTTCATTTCTTCATAAACTAACAATAACGCAAAATGTAGTAAGTACCTTATATGTGGCAAATGCTTTATTTGCTGGATCGCAACATCTCCATTGAACCCCCAGCAAAAGACACTCTCTTTCCCCGACTGAAGGGAAAACTGTGGCTCGGCACTGTTTCCCTAGACACAGCTCCCGAATGGCAGAGCCGGGAGCTGTTCCCCACTGGTGTTGGGTTGCACGTCTCAAAAGTTGCCACCCCCCACAGCCGGTGCCCAAAACTGGCCCTTGGGATCCAAGCAGCAACAGACTCCCCGGCACTTTTGCGCGGGGGCCTCTACCTGAAACCACATAGCTGGGCATCCTGGCCGCCCGCCCGGGGTGCTGGAAACGCTACCAGCTCCAGTGTCCAGAGGGAAGTCCGGCAGGCCGCTCACTCACACTCACAAGCCCTTCGCGGAGGCCTCTCGGGAACACCAGCTTCGTCCTAGCAGGTTGCCGGCCGAGAAGAGCCTGGCGCGCGGCCCGCCGGGAGCTGTAGGCGCGCCACCGCGCTGCCTTCTGGGAATGGTAGTACCCTGGTTGCTTCCGTGCAGCTTTAATCTCCGGAGCGCTAGGGTTTTTTGAAACAGGTTTGTGTCGCTTCTGTTCGCGCCCACTTCGGGGGAAGCAAAGCTGTAACCTACACTCCCGGCTAAGGGGGCAGTGAAGGAGGTGTAGATGTGTGCTCACTTACGCACAACACGTTTGGCCAACGCGGGGACTCAGTCTGTGGCGGGCTCCCAAGGGCATTTTTTGTTAGCGTTCGAACGTGTGCTGTCTTTTGCGCTGGTTCTTCGGTGGGCCCACTCGCGTCCCTATGGTTACTCGTCTGGACGCTAGGTTACCCGGCTACTCCCTCTGTTGGGGTCTGCGCAGCATCAGCGAAGTAGCTTCTCCGACGCTCTTTCTAGGTGTGTTCGCCCACCTAGTAGTTCCTGGGTGTTGCCATACCACCCCTTGTTGGGAGCTCTGTCACAGGTAACAGGCATTGCCTCTGCTTTAAAGAGAGAGACACAGGTGCCCTCTTGCCCACGCGATACCTGAACCTATGTGGTCATCTATTCCTTGCCTTGGCAGCTCCAGAGCTCTGCCTACGCTGGCAGCCTCGGGTCCACGGACCCGGGGCATCTCTGAAAGCTTAGTCTTTCATTCATTCAGTAGTGGCATACTGTGTGTGTGCAAAGTAGTGTTTAAGTGCCTACAACATCAGACATTTTGTCCAGATTTAGCTCACCTGCTGGCACACTCCTACCTGGAATCTCTCTTTTTAAATGATAACGCCATTCCTACTGTATAAGGGTTATTGAGGGAAGTGACTGGAATTGCACAGCCCTCTTTTCAAGAAGCCCTGTCAAGACCTGCCTGCTTCGGCCTGCTCGAAGGAAGATGCTCAGTACAGCTCAAAGCTGGAATGCATCCATCTATTTCATCTGGGAGAGGGCAGAGGGTCATTCATTTGCCGGATCATTCTACTGAAATGTCTTAAGTACCTGATCATGTCAGGTTGAGTGATTACAGGGGACACGGGAGAAGCCCAGATGGATGGAGGCTTGAAAGAGCTACCCTCTTGAGAGACCTGCTAACCTGTTGGTCCAATGGGGATATCAGGCAAGACCAGACAGTAACAATCTCAGGCAGTACTAAATACAGTACAAGGTACAGAAATACAACACAAGCTGCACATGCAATTTTAAATTTACATAAAACAGGTAAAATGCATTTTAATAACTTATCTATTAAATAAATAATGCTAGTTATACTGAATGGAAAAATACTTTTGTTTCTTAGTTTTACAATTTAAATTAAATTACAACTCTATAGGGGAACCAACAAAGATATTTATTTGTAGCATGGATCTTGCTAATAAAAGGTTGGAAACTGCACAATGTCCTGAAATTTGGGTAAATAATAGTTCAGGCACACAGTAGAATATACTGAAGCTGGCAACTGCTGGAAAATAAACTGCAGCTCTATGTATCAACATGAGTTAATTATAGTGGGAAAATGTAGCCAGACATGGTGGCTCACACCTTAATCTCATCACTTTGGGAGACTGTGGCAGGAAGACTGCAAGTTCAAGTCCCACCAGCATAACTTAGTGAGAGCCTGTCTCAAAAAAAAATTTTTTTTAGGAGCCAAATATTTCACTGGTAGAGTGCTCTGGGTTCAATCCCCAGTACCACAAAGACAGAGACACACATACAGAGAGACAGAGAGAGAGACAGAGGGAGACAGAGAGAGAGAGAGAGAGAGAGAGAGAGAGAGAGAGAGAGAGAGAGAGAAACAGAGACAGAGAGAGACAGAGAGAGAGAGAAAAGAACTATCTTTTTAATATATGCTTATATATTTACTGAACATGTTTAGAAAGGTACAGGAAAGACAACCAATGTCACCATTGGAAAGAGGAAACAGGAGAGGTGGTAAGGTGTGAAAAGATGATTTTCTTTTCTTTAAATATTTATTTTCTTTAAATGCACAGTATGTTTTAAATATTTTTAACCATGTCCATTTTTAAAAGTTATTTAAAGGGGTGGTAAGTTAAATCACAGAGTCACCATAATTATTAGATTAAAAATATATGTAAAATGCCTAGTTATTGTACAGCCTTGTCAGTTCTAGATATTATCATTTCTCCCATCGCTCCTGAGTAACTCCTCAACCCAACAGAAACTAGCATACTTTGTTAACATGTATGTATTTGTCAGCCTAGAACATTGTTTCTTTCCATAAAGAACAGTAAGTGCAGGACCAGCAAGATATCTCAGCAGACTAAGCACCTGCTTAGGCAAGTTCAGAAACTGGAGTTCAATCCCTGGCACCACATGCCATGCTGGCCTAGCCCCTGGCCATGATGAGCCAGCCACCAAGACTGAGTATGGTGGTACTTGCCTGTAATCCTAGTGCTCGGGAGGCTGAAAAAAGGAAGATCACTATGAGTCAGAGCTGCATAATGAGACCCAGTACCAAATACATTAGAAGAAGAAGAAGAAGAAGAAGAAGAAGAAGAAGAAGAAGAAGAAGAAGAAGAAGAAGAAGAAGAAGAAGAAGAGGAGGAGGAGG
>NW_004524659.1:9108559-9110232 GCF_000260255.1 Octodon degus
TAAAAAATTTTATTAGGGCATGTTTATAATAATGAATAGATTCATGTACACATTTATAACAATGCTTTCTTAAAACAAACAACAACACCTGCCATAGGCTTCTCTGTTGCTACTTCTTTCATGGAAGTTCATTTAGTTTATACCAGATTTGGGAAGAACTAGCCTTTCATACTTTCTTGACTTCCATCTCCTGATTTTTCCTGCAGCCCAAAAATCATTGCGAAGTCTCAGAAAGATGAAAGAGGGAGACTCTAAACAGATGAGTACAGAGCCAGGCCTCACAGAGGTTGTAACTGAAGAACAGAGTGAAATTGTACCACTTGATGTGGAGGATACAACTTTCTACACCAGGTCTTCAATCAGTAGTGCAAAAGCCTATGAAGATGTTGAACTTTCAGAGATAGATGTCCCTAAGAGTCACACTGCTCAGACCCTTAAGGTGCTAAAAAAAATGCGTGATAGAAGAGGCAAGAAAGCTACAGTTCAGAAACCAATAAAGAGGTACAAGAAAAAAAAAGAAGATGTTTTAATTGAAGAAGCTTTGCCCACTGTAATAGGAGAACCATTTAGGAAGAGGATTGAATCTCAGGGGCGGGGTGCTGCTGGAGTACCTGGCCAAAGGTCTGCCTCATGGCAGAAGTCTTTATGTCGTCTTATGACTCTGAGGGTATTTGGTTCCCAATCAAAAATGTTAAAAGATCTAAATGCTGAGTTAGTGACTACAGCTAAAAAGATTTTGGTAGATCGGCAACCCAGCTGGGAACTCTTTCAGGAGATCTGCCCTGTACTGAAGAAAGAAAGCAAGGATACACTTGAAGACCTTGACAGGGATGTAATTCCACCAGAAGAGAAACCAAGTTCCATCTATGAAGAAGCAATTAGAGAGGACATGGCTATCAGAGACATGAAAGAGATATCAGTGGAGCAAGAAGGGCAAGTGCCAAAGGAAGAAAAGGACATGCAGGACTTGCAGGAAGTAGTTCCAAAAAGAGGCAAGAAAAAGAGAGTTATTTTTGCAGAACCAGGTGACCTAACTAAGAAAAAACAAAGGTCAAAGGAGGAAGAAAAGAAAGCCTCTAAGAAGATATCTAAAGAAGACAGGAAAACAGTTCAGGAGCAAAGTAAAGTAGGTAAAAAGGGGAGGAAAATGATCATAAAAGAGGACGATATAAGCAGCAAAGTAGAGGAAATTACAAAAGCAGAAGAGGAAGTGATTAAACCAGAAGAAAAATCACTTATTGCTGACGTAATGTTGTCTTGGAAGGAGTGGAAAAATTCATGGGATCAGTGGAAACAGACCCACAACCAGACGAGAGTATCATGGGAAGAATGGAAGCAAGGCTGGGACAGAAGGCGTCTTCAGGAAGAGAAGAAACTACCTGAAGATAAAGAGAAGCTATTCCTAGAAGAGAAAATGCAGGAGGAGGAAGAAAAGAAACTGAAATGGGATCAGTGGAGACAGCTCTGGGAAAATATATTGTCATCCAGGTCCAAGGATGAAAAAGAATTAATTCTAGAGGAAGACCTATTTAAAGAGTGGGAAGAAATATCTAAGGAATTGGAAAAAGAAGAAGAGGAAGAAGAAGAAGAAGAAGAAGAAGAAGAAGAAGAAGAAGAAGAAGAAGAAGAAGAAGAAGAAGAAGAAGAAGAAGAAGAAGAAGAAGAAGAAAAAG
>NW_004524659.1:9110332-9120071 GCF_000260255.1 Octodon degus
AAGAAGAAGAAGAAGAAGAAGAAGAAGAAGAAGAAGAAGAAGAAGTAAGCACATTCCAGCCCTAGTCCTAAATGTGAAGCTACTCTTAGGCCCCAGAGACAAACTTGGGCCCCTAATCAGTTATGTCAAAGAAACCAAATAAGCCAAGGTTGCCTCTCTTTTTTCTTTTCTTTTCTTCCCCTCCCCCTCCCCCTCTCCTCTCTCTTTCTCCTCCTCCTCCTCCTTCTTCTTTTGCATGATATTGGTGATTGAAGCCAGCCCACTTTTTATTTTGAAATAAGGTCTTCCTAAGTCACTAAATTTCCCAGCTGTGCACCATCACATGTGATGCCCCTGGCTTAACAAATAATTAGATCCTTCTGATAACAGCTGGTCTTTCTGTACCTCATCCACAAATCTGAAGCCTACCTGTAATCCTGTATAATACATGCAGAACCCTTTCTCAAAGTATAGAGGACATATCACCTTTGGTGTATTCATTATATGTACTCATAGTACTTTCTACTTTCCCTTACCAATTAATCTCCAAAGTTGGACATGGTGGTGCACACCTATACTGCCAGCTAGGTGTGGAGGTTAAAGCACAAAGATCTCCTGACCTCACAAGTTTCAAATAAGCCCTGGCAACTCAGTGAAACATCATTTCAAAAATATTAAAATTTAAAAAAAAATTAAAAGCCTCGCATAGTAGCGCACATCTGTAATTCCAGCACTCTGGGAGGCTGAGGCAGAAGGAGTCCAAGATCAAGGCCAGCCTGGTCAACTGAAGAAGACCCTGTCTCATAAAATAAAAGGTTGGGGATGTAGCTCAGTGTGAAGGCTCTGGACTCATTCCCTAACACAAGAAACACACACACACACACACACACACACACACACACACACACACCCTGAATCGCTGGGGTACTTTGGTTTAAGAAAAAGTTGCAGTAAAGTTCAGTAACTAATAATCTGTCACTGAGAATTTTCCATGGCTGTCAATTTTAGGACTACTCTGGTGTCTGCTTTCCCTGACACAAAGCAAGAGCCCTGTCTGCCTTCTCTCACTGCCTCCAGCACCAGAACAGTGAGGGACCCACAGGGGAGCCGGGGACTCAAGAGTAGTGGAGTGCAGCGCCCCCTAAAGCCAACTCTGTTTCAAGGTGGAGTGGGACATCTGCTTTCCTTCACACTGTACCTTTCCCTAAATTGACCACTTGAATTCTCCCAGTAGATAATTTTTGGATTATGGACACATTAAACAAAACCACTGGAATTAAGTCATCTGGAATTCATTCCAAATTTGTTTTTAAGGACAGTTAGTGGCTTAGGTAGTGGAATGTGGGGACGTTGAAGGAGAGGCTTCTGCTGAGGAAACTTGTATGCAAGGTAGGGGAGAGAGAAGCAAAATAAACAACAGATGGGGTGTGAAGGCCTTTTTCATTCATCCCTTAAAATGTTCCCCCAAAGGCTCCCAACCACTTGTTTTTTGTTTCTGTACTCTGCTTAAGAGAAGTAGAACCCAATGGAGATACAGAGAACAATGGTGTTGGCAGTGACTATAAATTTGTGACAAATGATGATGACTCTCAGCAGCTCTGGAGCCTAAGGAGCCAGTGGAGTGAACCTGAGCTGTGGGGCCCACCTGAATGGTCACCCACTGATGTGCGTGATCTGATGCAGATCCCACCAGCTCCTGAAAGGTGGTCCAAATGCACAACAAGAGCAGGACCAAACAGCAACAAAATGAAAAATAATGCAGGACAGTGTGCAGCCTGGGTATGGAAGGAGACAGGATGCTGATGTCAGACACCAGTCTCCAGTTCGCGCTGCTGGTAGATTTGGGGATCTGAGTGCTTCCTTAGCTAGTACTAGCAGAACCTCTTCTTCCTCTGATATAGCATCCAAGAACTGTGGATTGGCTGTTCATCTTGAATCTGCACCTATAGCTTCCAAAACATCCCTTATCTTCTCAGGCTTCATGTTGCTTACAGAAGGAAGACAACATCTGCCTCTTAGGGTTCTTTTAAGAACTAATGAAGTGATTGATGTGGAAGCTCTTCTGTGGACTCTGACCCACTCTAAGCATGCCAGAGAAGTTTTTCCTGTTGCTCCCCCAAAATCTGGCCATCAAATCTCTGTGACAACATAGAGCATAGGCTCAGGGTTCTGCTGACCTTGCTTGAGGAGACTAAGGCTGCACTGCCTGGGGACTACAGTATCTCTCTAAATCTGCAGCCTTACACTGTAGTGCTCATATAAGATCAACTGAAGAGGGGCTGTGGAGATAGCTCGGTGGTCTAAACACCTGCCTGGCCAGTACAAGGACTTGGGTATGATCTCCAGCACCACAGGCCATGCAGACTCCAGAACCCCAGTGCTGTGCCAGCCACCAAAACTGGGCATGGTGGCACATGCCTGTAGTCCCTTTGCTGGGAAGGCTATGAACCTGAGCTATGTAGTGAAACCCTGTACCAAATAAATAAATGATTTTTAAAAAATCAGCTGAAGAGCTTGATGAAACTCAGACTATTTAACTGGGTGTGGAGGTATGCACCTGAAATCTCAACAGAAGGATCCCAAGTTGAGGAACAGCCTGGGCAACTTTGGCAACTTAATGACACCTAGTCTCAAAAGTGTGTGTGTGTGTGGGGGGTTGCTGGGGGTGTAGCTCAATGCAAAGGGCTTGGCATTCAGTGCCCAGTAATGGGGGAAAAAAGATTCTTGGGTCCTGTCCTCAGTTTCCAATTCAAAAGCTGTAGGGTTAGGACAATAAATTGCATTTCGAACAAGTTCTCAGGTGAAGCTGATGCTGCCAACCACAGAACCAACACACTGGGAACATCTGACAGGCATGGTTGGCTTCTGTTGCCCTCTATTGACATTTTCATTTTACAAATCAGAAAAAACAAGTCCATTATGGCACTACTAAGGCCAGATACTACATAGTACAGGATTGTTATAAGATTTATTTAAAATCCAACTAGGAAAAGATGTTTGTCCCCACAATGACCAAAAGAATGGAATGATAAAGTAGCCAATGAATGGCAGATTGTCTGAGCACCCATCCATGGGGAAACTTGTAAGCCCACAAGCTGGGCTGCATGTGGTGGTGTATGCCTGTAATTCCAGCAATTGGGAGGCTGAAGCAGGAGGATCACTTTGAGCTCAAGGTCAGCCTGGGCTACATAGTGAGTTCAAGGCCAGCTTCAATCCTGAATCTTGTGAGACTATTTAGGGCATGCGGGCCCTGGCCTCTTACTTTATGCTATGCCTCTCTCTAGGAATCTTTAGATGACTCATACATAGATGGACTACATACATAGATGGACTACATTCATAGCTAGACACTGTCTCAAAAAACAAACAAAGAAAAACAAATAAACAATATAGCTCTGTGGTATAAGGGCCTGACTGGCAAGTACAACGTTCTAAGTTTGATTCCTGGTAACAAAAATGAAAACAAACAAACAAACAAACAAAAAACCCAAACAAACAAAACCACCCAAACAAAAAGGCTGGAATCCTTTCTCCAGTTGTGCCAGGTGAGGCCGGTAGTCCCAGGTATCCTTTTTCTCTATCTACTTCCTACTTCAGTAACCAGACTTGGATAGCAACAGAATCTTCTGGGACCTAAGGAAGTTTGTTACAAGTTACAGCTTCCATATAGATCTAGAACAGAACTCGGGACTTGGCATTTGAAGGTGTACCTTTTCCCCAAATAATTTTGGTGTAGGAGGTCTGGGGACCACACTCTGAAATCCTGCTAGTCCTCAAAATATTCTCCTGAAACTGGGCCTGGTGGCACATGCCTGTAATCCTAGAACTTGGGAGTTTGAGACAAGAGGATTGTTGTGAGTTGGAGACCAGCCTGGGCACTACAAAAGTGAGCAGATGTTTAGTTCAAGCTGCACAGCGAGGGATAGCTACTAAAGCTCCTGCTTACCAAAGCACCTGCTTAGGCAGAGCTCAGCTGCTGGCTCCACCCCCAGGGCATGCTGAGACAGCGATTGAGACTGGGTGTGGCAGCTCACACCTATAATCCCAGTGCTTGGGAGGCTGAAAACAGGAGGATCACTACAAGTCCAATCTGCATAGTAAGACTCTGTAAATCCTGTATCCCCTTATTAAATACAAACAAAAAACAAACCCACACAAGGAGACCCTGTCTTGAAACACAAATAAATGAATGAATGAATGAATAAATAAATAAATAAAATATTCTCCTGATGTACTACAACCAGCAAAGTATTATTGCTTGGCTGTCAGGTTTTTTTCCCCCCCTAGTCTTTCTAAGTTTCTGTTTCGCTCCCCAATCCTTCATTTATCCTCTCCAAGTTTCAGCTTTCTCATCTGTAAAGCAGGGTAATCCCTACATCACAGGGCCATAGTGAGGATTAAATGAGAAGGTCTGTCTTGTTCTGACAAAGTCTTCAGTAAATGTGAGTTCATGATTCTTACCCTCTGACTCCAGGCTTCTAAAAAGCAGCAGTAGTTAAGCAGCCTTCTATTGGATTCCCACAGGTATTTAAGCAACGGTCCTGAGGACTCAAGGAGAATCAAGATGATGCCTTCCCCCAGACTCATCCCCACCTGGAGAGAGTTTAAGTGTCTTATAAATGATATCATACATAAAGACAAGGTAATGTACAAATATGCCATGGGTTGGCTTATATCTTACAATAATGAGCATTTTGAAAAAGCCATAGATTGTCTATAAATCCAAGAACAAACAGGATAAACAATATTAGCCTCTATATTACAATAATGTGCGTTTTGAAAAGGTCATAGATTGTCTATAAATTCAAGAAATGGGGGCCAGTGAGATAGCTCAGTGGACTAAAGTGTCCTCTTAGGCAAGCTCAGAACCATGGTTCAATCCCTGGCACCACATGCCATGCCAGCCCCACCCCCTAGGGCAGGCTGAGCCAGCCACAGAGTCTGAGTGCAGTGGCGTATACCTGTTATCCTGGCACTGGGGTGGCTGAAAAACAGGAGGATCACTATGAGTCTGAGCTGCCTAGTGAGACCCTGCAACAACCAAATACATAAAAAAAAAAAATCCAAGAAACAAGTACAACAAACTATCAAGACAGTTGTCACTTTAGCAAAAAGTGGACCACCCATTTCCAACTAAGACTATAGGCCTCTTATGAAGGTACTTTATAGTAGACAAACATTTTGAAGCATTGTCAGAGCAACTGGTGCTCTAGAAAATGTCCTAACAGAAGGGAGAGGGCAGCAGAGAGAGCATTTGCCAACCTCAGTTTTGCTATGGATAGCTCTGTGCAAATGGATCTTGGGTAAATGTTTAAAAGCACATGTTCTAGTACTATGGATAATACATACTGTGTACGTGCTGTCAAACTTAATGGCCAGACAGGGTGTTCTAGCATCTTACTTCTACAGTTTTAAGTTTGATAACTTAGGGCTGCATTGACTTTTGGGAGATCCTGTTAAGATGGTATACTTAGTGCCTTTTTATGTTAGAAGACAGATGTGCCAAATGCCACTTTGGGAAGAACATCATTTTCCCTTTACCCCCACTATAAAACTGTCCATACATGGCCTCAGGGTTCTGGCTCCTGCGTGTGTTGAGAGATTTGTCACAAGTGGAGAGATCCCATTGGTGGTAAGCTGTGCATGTGTGGGTGTAACAGGAGTTAGGAGGGGTGGGAGGAATGATTTGGGGAACTTTTTCAATCCTGAATCTTGTGAGACTATTTAGGCCATGTGGGCCCTGGCCTCTTACTTTGTGCTATGCCTCTATCCAGCAATCTTCAGATGACTCAAAGAGTGATACAGTTGTTCTGAGTGACCGGTCCCAGACACTGTTCAAAGAATCTCGCTTTCCTCTAAATATGCCACTTGTATGCCACTACTTCTGTGATGCCTACTTCTTTGCTTCTCTCTCCTGGGTGACACCCCACACAAAAGAAATGCAGGTAAACTCTCTTTTTTCTCTTCCTTCCTTCCTTCCTTCCTTCCTTCCTTCCTTCCTTCCTTCCTTCCTTCCTTCCTTTCTTCTTTCCCTTTCCCTCCTTCGCTCCCTCCCCCATTCCTTCCCTCCCTTCCTTCCTTTCTTCTTTCCTTCCTTCCTTCTCCCTCCGTTTCTCTTTTTCCCTTCTTAGCCTACTTTCCATGGACCAAACCCATTCAGCTCTCACACCAAACTGGCAAATAAATAAATGTAACCTGGATCCTGATGCCCTCCCACCTACTTTCCCCAAATACTGGCTCCAAATTGTTATACTTGAGTACCTCTACAGTAGACTGAGGTTTAAAAAGGGTCCTACACTTTCCACCTCTATCCCAGTTCCAATCCCATCACTAGAGTACAAAATCACTCTAGAATCTTCCAGCTCCTCCTTAATAAAAGAACAGGGGAAAGTAGCTGAGCATTTGGCCCCTCTCCTTTGCCATCTTTTTTTGTTTTGTTTTGTGGAACTGAGGATTGAACTCAGACCCTTGCTCTTGCCAGGCAAGTGCTTATTCTACTGAGACATTCCCCCCAGCCCCTTTGCTATCTTTTCTAGGCAAGCTTTACCTTATTCTCTTCTAGGCTGTAGTGTGGATGAAGAGCAAATCTGAGGACATGGTTGAGAAGAAAGCATTCTTCATGACTGAGCGACTGCCACCCATCCAGTCAATGGTCCACACGGGTTCCTATCATATTCTTGTGGCCTACTGTGGTGACCTGATTCTGCGCCTCTTTGGGGACCACTTTCGGGCATTCAAACCCCTCGCCACAGTGCCCTGCCGCTTCAACATCAACTGTCTCTGCTATGACCCAGAAATGAAGATGCTTCTGTCTGGCATCCGGGGTTCAGTGGTCACCTGGGTCATTGATCAAAGTGGCAAGGGCCTCCAGATAGCTCACATGATCTCCATGCCAGGTAATGAGCTTGTCCAGGACATTGTGCTGAATGGCCCCAATGGCTCTGTCCTAGCCCTGTGTGAGACTGTGGTGAGAGCCCTTGAGCGCCATGGCCAGGGCACGCTGGCAGAGATGAAGAAGTTCATCTCCACCAGCAGTGGCTCCTCTATCACCTGCTGCTTCACAGCTTTGGACAAGGGTTTTCTCTATGCTGGAAACCAGGCAGGGGAAATCCAAGTATGGAATGTCAATCACAGCCATGCCCTCTACAGTTTCAAGGCCCACATCTCATTAGTGGTTTGTATCCGCAGCCGATCAGAGGCCAACACCCTGCTAACAGCTGGCCAGGAAGGCCTCATGAAGGAGTGGAACCTGACTTCAGGGAACCTGCTTCGGCGACTAGAATTTGGCGAGGAGCTGTACCGCCTCCAGTTTATTGATGACACTACCTTCTTCTGCCAAACTACCCATACATTTTTCTTGTGCAGACTGCCCTGCTTCTATAGCCTCTTTCATGTCTGTGGCTCTGCTCCCCAGCAGGTGCATCGGGTCTGCTGTGGTGATGACTGGTACAAGATCCTGTGCATTACAGATGATGGCCTGTTGCGCTTTGTGTCCCCAATAACAGGGGACCTTCTGCTTCTCACCTGGCCCTTCTCCATCCTGGACGAGGCTGTGGACTGGGCCTATGACCCACGTAAAGAGGAGCTCTTTGTGGCAACAGGCAACACAGAGGTGCTGGTTTTTGACACAACCCATAACCCATCCCCAGCCAAGTATATTTTATGCAGCTCAGCCAATTCTCAGGACTTTGTACACTGCCTGGCTTATGGGCATTTCCACCTGGGGCGAGGGATAGAAGGACTGATATTCTCTGGGCACCAGAGTGGTATGGTAAGAGTGCTTTCCCAGCACAGCTGTGCCCGAATAGAGAAATTCATACACTATGGGGCTGTACTGGCACTCTCTACACTGTCTGCGAGGCTTCTGGGTGGCCGAGAAAACTCTTTGCTGTGTTCTTATGGGATGGATGATTATATACACTTATCAGAAGCTGTGCTTGAGGGGACAAAATTACAACTGCAGCCTCTCTCAAGCATTCTCAGCAGCTGTCACCTAAAACAACTGGTACTCTTGCCCCACACTGTGGGTGCCATCACAGACACTAACTGCCTGCGTCTCTGGAAGTTCCGTGATTTTATGTCCTATGAGTCACAATCAGGCTCGAAATTCATAGAGACCTTGCCTCTGCACCAATGTACCATCACATCCTTTGATGTCTGCTTGTCTCTGAGTCTTTTTGTCACCGCTGGCAGTGATGGCTCTGTCCGGATCTGGGACTTCCATGGTAGACTCATAGCCATGCTGGACTCATCACTGCGCTTTGGCCCAGTCTGCTTTGCCAATGACCGGGGTGACCTGCTGGTGACTTTCAATCAGGGTCTTTATCTGGTATCCTGTTTAAAACTGTTTCCCCCTAGCCTGCTTTCTCTCCTTTCCTTAAGGAGTATAACAGATGAAGTGCTAGAAGCCCCTAAGCCTTTCATACCAAGCTTCTTTCTCTCTTTTGAGATTATGTTTGTGCCCAAGTATATCTACCTTGGTCAGGGGAAACAGGAACTATTGGGCCTGCAGAACCTTATCAATAAGCGGGCCATTGCCTTCGACCATTCTGTGCCACATGTGATAGAAGATGAGGATGGCAGTCCCATGTTACTGGGTACTGGCAAACATGTGGCGGAGGTGCCGGTGAGCAAGCCTCCTCACCACCATTACGTGGTTCCTCCCCAGTTGCAACTGACTTACTGGGATGGCCTGTACCCTTACCACATACTGAGATGCTACTTTGGTTCCGGGAGGGAATGGTTCCTTGCCCCCGATTGCTACATCCCCAACTCAGTGATTCGTGCCCGTCTCTGGCCAGAGGGCAGCCCAATCCACCTACAGTGCAACCTGCACGCACCCCAGCGGGAACTGGAATGGGAAATGCCTGAACCCTTCTTTTTATGGAACAGCAGGGTAAGAACTTTGAGTAAAATACAAGAATATGAAGAGAAGGAGGATGAAGGCTTTCTAGCAATGAGAAAATCCAAGGAAGGAACCTACAGTGTCGTTATGGACTCAGCAAGGCGAAGTTGGCTGGGCAGAAAAATGAGTGACATAGCTATCAGCAACCTAATTGAGACAATTCTCAATATTATGCTCCATGCTTCCCCACTGAAGTATCAGTGCTGTATTGGTGCACTAGGGCAGATCTTTGCCTCTTACCAAGTGTCTCCATCCCTGCGCTCTGAGACCGCCCACCGTCTGCTGGATGATACAGCCAATTCCAACCCACTGATCCGAGAGCTAGCCTGGGAAGGGCTGAAGCGTCTAGGCATGGTCACTCATCTCTTTGCCTTGCCTCTGGCCCAAGGGTTAATGGATAAGGATGAAAGAGTGAGAAATAAGGTCCTCAGCATCATGCCTGACACTGGAATCCACACCAGGACCTCACTCTTAAGCTTGATCCAGGGACCAGACACTTACCAGGAGATCCAGTAAGTTATTTGTGCTGTCCTCAGTTCTCTACTACCTGATAAATTTCTTTTCCCTCTTCTCCATTTTTTCTATTATTTTTCTTTATGATCATTTCATCCTACTCATTGGGCCTCCTCAATCTTTCTTCTTTCATAGCTCCTTTCTTTTGTCTTTTTGGGATGGGACCTTGCTGTTATCCAGATTAAGGTCAATTTGTGATCCTCTTCCTTAGCTTCCCAAGCAGCTAGGGTTACAGGTACATACCTGGCTTCATAGTACTTTTCAATTCCTAGACTATTCTTGATGATCCTGTCTACTCACTTCTCTCTCTCTCTCTCTCTCTCTCTCTCTCTCTCTCTCTCT
>NW_004524659.1:9126066-9132495 GCF_000260255.1 Octodon degus
GAAGAAGAAGAAGAAGAAGAAGAAGAAGAAGAAGAAGAAGAAGAAGAAGAAGAAGAAGAAGAAGAAGAAGAAGAAGAAAAAGAAGGAGAACAAATAAAAGAAGAAAAAGGAGAAGTAGAAGAAGAAAAAGAAAAAGAAAAAGGAGAAGGCAAAAGAGAAGAAAAAGAAGGAGAAAGAGAAGAAAAAAGAAAAGAAGAAGAAGAAGAAGAAGAAGAAGAAGAAGAAGAAGAAGAAGAAGAATATGAAAAAGGTGAGCTGTTCACAGAAGAGCAAAGACAGATCCAGAAAGAGAAGATAAAGGTCAGGAGTCAGAGAAAACAAGCCCGACATAAAAGAAAACAAGCCAAAAATGAGAAAAGACTAGCACAAGAAGAAGAGAAGCTTGCACAAGAAGAGAGAAAGCTGGCCCAGGAAGAAAGAAAATTGGCCCAAGAATATGTGAAAATGTACCTGAAAGATGAGAAAATGGTCAAGGCAGAGAGTGAATTTGCCCAGAAAGAGGAAAAATTGGCTCAGAGAGAGGAACTACTAAGCCATAATGCAGAGCAATTGGCCCACAAGAGGAAGAAACTTGCTAAGAAATTGGAGAAAACTGCCCATGAGGAAGAGAAACTAGCAAAGAAAAAAGAGAAAGCAATTGAAATAAAAATACTACTGGCCCAGAAAGCAGAAATTCTGAAGCAGAAGGAGCAAAGTCTGAAATGGCAAGAAAATGAACTGGCTGAGGAACTTGAGGAACTGGAAAAGAACATGGAAGACCTCGCTTCAAAAGAAGTTGAACAAGAGAGACTGGTTAAGGAAAAAGACGAACTGGCTCAGGAAGAAAAGTTATTGGCCTCTAGAGGGGAGAGTCTAGCTAACAAACAGAAAAATTTGGCCCAGGAAGAAGACCTACTGATTCAGGAAGAAGAGAAGCTGGCCCAGAAAAACGAAAAAACACCCATGGAAGCAAGAAGATTGTCTCAGAAAAGGCAGAAACTGATAGAGGACAAAGAGAAACTAGCCCAGGAAAGGGGAAAACTAGTGCAGGACAAGAAAGAATTCACACAGAACAAGGAGAGGCTGACCCAGAGGGAAGAGAATCTGGCTCAGAAAAGGAAGAGTTCGGCTCAGGAAAAGGAAAAATTGGCTCAGAAGAAAGAGAATCTCTACCGTGTCAAGGAAGAACTCCTCCAGGAGAGAAAGAAATTAGCTTGGGCAAAGAAGAAAATAGATATGTACAAGGAGGCACTGGTTCAGGTAGAAGAGAAGCTAAAGCAGGAAGAGGAGGAGGTGGTCAAGAAGAAGGAGAAATTTAATGCTGTAGAGAAGAAACTTGTTCAAGCAGGTGGTATTCTGGCTAGAAACCAGGAGAAAGTAGCCCAGAAAAAAATGGAATTGTCTGTAGAGAAGATGGCAGTGCTCCAAGGAAGGAAACTTCCCAGAGATGAGCTGGATGTTTCTAAGGAAGAAAAGACAGTGGGAATGGAATTGAAGATGTTGATCCAAAAGAAGATGAGACTGGATAAGGGGATGGAAATTCTCTCCAAGACTCAAGAAACCCCAGGAAAACCAAAACTGACTAGACAAGAAATAGATGTAATGAAGAAGAGACTGTCACTAGAGGAAAAGATATTAAGATCTAAAGACAGAATTCTGGCCACAGAGGAAAAGGATGTTGCCAAAGAAAAACTGGAATTTACCAGTGAAGAGAGAGTATATGCCAAAGAAGAAAGGAAGTTAACTAAAAGTATAAGGAAGTTGATTAAAGAAGAGAAGGACATTTTTAAGGAGCCAACAAAAATGAGCAGTGTTGCAAAGGCACTTCAAAAACTGATCAGTGATGAAAGGAAAATAATCCAGGAGGAAATAAAGATGACAAAAATAAAGCGGTCACTCGTTATCAAAGAGAGAAGACTGAGCAATGAACAGAGTAGACTTGATAGCAAAGAGTTAAATATTCCTGATCAAGAAATAGAACTTGCCACAGATGAAGAGAAACTGGCTAAGCAGCAGAGAAAATTGGCCAAGAAAATGAGAAATATTAGAAAGCAAGAGGAAAAAATTGCTGAGAAAGAAAGTAGATTGGCCAAGGAACAGAGAGAAATCATACAGGCTGCAGAAGAAGAAAAAATTGAGGAGGAAGAGGAAATCCCATCCCTTAAACGGAAGAGGAGAAAAAGAAAAAAGCCAAAAGAAATTGATATCCTAAAGAGGTACAGAAAAGTGGATGAGATGGAAAGTGAAGAGAGCATTTCTATGGACATAGACATCCTGTTAGAAGAAGTGGAGCCAGAGAGTTTGTCTGAAGAGGAAGAGGAAGAAGAGGAAGAGGAAGAAGAGGAAGAGGAAGAAGAGGAAGAGGAAGAGGAGGAAGAGAGAGAGGAAGGGGAGGAAGAAGAGCTGGAAGAGGGAGAGGAGAGGGAGTATGAGGAGGAAGAAGAGGAAAAAGAGATGGAGGAAGAGGAAGAGGAAAAGGAGGAAAGGCGAAAAAAGAAGGAAAAGAAAAGGAAGGCAAAGGAAAAGAAGAAGAAGAAGAAAAGAAAAGTGGAGGAGGAGGAGGGGGAGGAGGATGAAGGTTCCAAGGAAGAGGAAGAAATCATGAGTGAGGAAGAGCTGAAAGGTTTGAATGAGACACAAGAGGAGAGAAGCTCAGTAGAAGTGGGCAAGGAAAAAGACATCCTAAAAAAAGAAGAACTATTTAAGCTACAAGAAGAGAGAAGAAAGGACCTACAAAGAAGGGGAGTGGTCCCTTCTATTGGAGCAAGATCCATTGGGGTCAAAGGCAGTGGTCTAAAACTGAGAGTTCTAAAAGTCCCTTCCAGACAACCGATCCCAGTACATATGGACATGGGAGGGAAGATACAAATACCACTGCCAGTTCAACAAACATTCTTGGAAGAAGAACCCAAAGCACTCCAGACAGAACCCAAAGCACTGCAGACAGTGAGTATGTTCTCAAAGGTGCAGCTGAAGGATAAAGAAAGAGAACTGTTTGAAAAATATCAACCCACCCCTCTACATGGGCTGGATACAATTGTACTGTCCCAAGAGCAGGACATGAAGACATCATTCATGTCCAGCATATTTAGGAAAACCATGGAGTTTCACAAACTCCAACAGAAACTCCAAGGTGCCAGGCTCAAGTGGGTTTTGCAACGTCATCCACCTCTGAGAGGACGCAGTAAGGTACAACTTCCTCTTGCCCAGATCCTGGCCAAAAAACAACATCCAGAGGTACAGGTAAACCTCTCAGACATAGAATGGATCCACCAGGTCCTAGAACGGATGGAGGCAGGAGAACAGCTTTCCAGAGATAGCTTCCACAGATTGTGTCAGCTCCTCAAAGACCTGACCTCAGAGGGAAACTTAGAGTGGCTACGTCCAGCCATGCTCGAAACCATTGTGCACCATCACTTGCGGACTCTGGAGCCACGAAGCAAAAGGGCCTCAAAGCTCAGTGGGGAACTCAGGACTCCAAAACACCTGAAAGTGATTCCTCCTATAAGGAGAAAGGAAAAGGAAAGTTGGCTAAAACCTTTGACTGTCTCCAAACCATTAGTTTCAAAGACTGATATAGACCCAAAGGCTACAAACTGGCATCTTCTGGGTAAGCCTCGCCAGAGTGCACGGATTCAGCAGTTATCCAGTGCTATCAAAGAAATGGAGATACGACATTTTTGTCCTGTCACAAGAGACCTCTTCACAGGTTCCCATGCCTCTGTGGACAGACAAACGCTGGCACTAATGTTTCAGAAAGACCTTAGGGCCTTTAAGTGTAAGGACAGATTTCCTAAATTGCCCAAGTTAGAGAAGAAGACACAGCCTATCTCACAAAAAAAGGAAAAGGTCCCTCCATGGGAGACATTTGTGGAACTGTATCATGTTTTGAGGATGCTCCAGCAGCGATATGCTAAAGACACTGCTGCTTGGATGGAACAGTTCCATCAGCTCATGGACTTGTACAAGTTCAGGTCCCCCAGAATCCAGAGGCTGCTACAAGATCTACTACTGGGAGAGGAGCCTCGACCCAAACAGATGATCTACAAAGAGGCCCTGCAGGCCACAGAGCTAGTACCTGGGGAACGGGTGTTCTACTGCTTGGTTTGTGGTGGCTCTCACACCCCAAGTCCTCCAGGGTTCCAGAATGTGATACCCCTTCCTGGACAGAACAATGTACATACCTTCCTTCCTGTCGGTATTGCCAAATATGGAATCTTAGAGCTTGCCTGGAAGAGCCTGCCCCAAGCTGATGCTTGCCTCACCAAGGAGCTTCCTCACATCACTGCCACCACTCCCAAATTTGGGACTGGCTAGAGGTCAGAACTTTTCATTCTCAACTGGAGAAAGCTCTACTCATCTGAATCTAGAGCTTCATCTCTAGGGACCAGATCAAAGCCTTTTTCCTATCTAGCTCTGTTTCTGTAATACAATAAAGACAAAGTTCTTTTAGGCAGCAAGCACTTTGATGTGTTTCTTTTCCAAAAACAATTCATGTTTTTTTAGGAAGGTCTCCAGAAATACATGCTTTCACAAGTGGGAAAATGTTCCAGTACCAAGTGGTGTTCAAGTGTGGAGTTCCTGAAGGGTATGTTCTTGTCCTCTTACTTCCTTATCTTCCATCATCACCCCCCAAAAAAACTACAGGAAGGAAAGCAACTGTCACAATACTAATGCACATTTGCATTAATATAAGAAATGGAAAGAGAATGGATTTAAGAACCAGAAGACCCAACATTCTGCCTCCATGGAGACTAATTCCCTGATCATAGCTATGCATGACTTGAGTCCCACATAGTAATTATACTGGGTATTGAGAGCTTTAGAGTAAAGGAAAAAGGTTCACCAAATTCTAGCCAGTACCATCTGGTGAGTTTATCACTGAATCCCATTAAAGAATGAACCCATTTAAAAATGAAAATTAGAGAATCCTGTGCCTTTCATTGCTTTTGCTACTACCTGGACATGGGGTTTGAGAGAGCAATGGAATAAGAATTAAAAAGACTAGATGAAGGCTGAAATAGGTCTCCACTTGTCTAGAAATTTCATATCTTTCCTCACAACAAGAGATAATGTTTAAAGGAAGATGAGTAGTAAAGCAGAGGAAACTGTCATTGCCAGTAATTGTTTTCTCCTTGACCTCTACAGTAGATTCTTCAGAACTGTCTATTTCCATGGAAGCTGAGCTTTCCACCTACTGTGAGCAGCCCATCTTTGCCACTTTCCATTCTCTACCACAACCCCTACTTTGTTATCTAATCCTTGCATCTCTGGATGTGCTTTCCTTTGGGGGGCATCCAGGGATAGAGGGCAGCAGAACATTCTGAGAAGTTAGCGTCATCTCGAAGGCCAAGGCCAATGAGAGCTGTGACTCTGCAGTCGAGCTCTTCCATGTATGGACTGCATGAGCGCTATGCGCTTGGAGCAGGGGGCCTCAAAAAGGACGACTCACCTGAGCACCAGGCAAGGCAGTGAAAGTAAGGAGAGCCCAGCTTGCTTGGTAGCCTTGATCTGAATTATTTCTCGTTTTTGGATGCTGTGTGCTTTCCTGTCAAAAAGAGTATAACGTTCACTAAAAATATCAGGAGTGAAGGAGGGGATATTACTGAAGATCCTAAAATCACCTAAAAGATAAACATTATTTTTTTTAAAGTTTTATTGATTAAACATTATTTTTAAAAAACCTCTTATGCCCATATATTTGACAACATAGATGAAATTAATAAACTTGAAAGATTCTGAAGCAAATAGCAATGCCTAGCTGATTCATTTGTTGGATCTACCATCCATATTAAAAATTTATTGGTTGACTTAATAATGTCCTTATAGCCTTCTTTTCCCTTCAATTACAGGAGTCAGCTTAAAGTCAGGGTACAGTGACCCCCCCTGGTAAAAGTAAATCCCAGTGATTTGTCTATTGATATCTCAGATTCAAAAAGAGTATATATGACCGTTCAGTGGCCTCAGAGACTAGGTACTTGCTGTGACAATCCAAATCTACTTGTCACATTTGATTACTATGCTTCCTAGGTAAGACACTTTCATTCTTGAACAAATACATTCTCTATCTCCATCCCTATTTTTCATGTCATGTGTTTGTTAAGAATATAGAATTAGTCATCTTTTTCCATGTTTTGGATTTTTCTGATAGAGTACAGTTTCATAAATTAAGGTCTTAGCCAGGGTATATAAGCCTTCTGAAATTAAATGAAAAAACTGTTAGTGTGTGGCACACACTTTTTTCTCTTGCTGGGCAAAGTCTACAGCATTCATTAGATTCTTAAGGGGACACACATTAAATCACAACTTAAAGAGCAGAGTCATCTGGGATTTTGCAGAGGCACTACCAATATTCAGCTGAATGAATTTCAATAAGTAATTACCTTTGTTAGACCTTTGCTTTTTAGTTTTAAGACAGAGAGAGAAAGAGGGGCAGTGAGAGAGAGGGGG
>NW_004524659.1:9132595-9133396 GCF_000260255.1 Octodon degus
TTTCCATTTTTATATATATATAAAAATATATATATATATTTTTTTCTTTCTTTCTTCCTGGCTATCATTTACCTCTAGTTATCCTGCCCCTCTTGGCCTCTTTGCCAAATCCCCTTCCTGTGCTACAGCGGTTCTTTCCTGCCTGCTCTGTCTACTATCCCTGATTCAACATACTTTTTCCTGTCTTTTGACTTTCATAGGCAAGAGATGATTGGGGAGCAATCCCTGGACTACCTGCTGGGGATGCGGCCCACAGATCTCCAAATCCTTTACTCTCAAGTGCTGCAGCGACTGAATGAAAATTTGACCTTGTCACAAGAAGATAAAAAGCCCCATTTTTCTTTACATGTCTCAAGACCTTCTATACCTACACCTCCCTCCATACAACCTGTCACTATTCCTGAAGAACCTGAAGTCAAGCGAAGCAAAGTCCAAAGACGGGCCCGAGCAGGGGGCAAAAAGCACAGTATGTATGAAATAATCTGATCCATGCCTCAAGATCCACCGTCCAAGAAGCAGAGTAGTTATGCTAAAGCAGGTCAAGAGACAGTGGGTGGAAGAGAGTTAAATGAAAATATCTTATCATAGAAGAAAATTTTCCTAGAAATAATCTACCCAAACTTGGGAAGATCCCAAATATTGTTAAGGGAAGAGCACTGGGAATAGATAAAAAACTTTTAATTTTTTAACTTCAAAAATTTTTATTAGGGAGACCCAGTCCTAGCCCAGGTCCGGTGAGTGTGCGGAGAGTTTCCTGCTACCCTGCGCCGGCGGGACCAGTCCCAGCCCAGGCGCAGCGTG
>NW_004524659.1:9133496-9135487 GCF_000260255.1 Octodon degus
AGGGTTTCCAAACTCCCTTTCCTCCTTCAGGGTGTGTGCTCAAGATAGTACAAGAAGCAAGATATGAGTAATAAGGAGTTGACCTTGCTTAAGACCTCAAAGGATTTTACATTCCTGGAAGAGTATTATGTACTCATACCAAGGTACAAATACAAACTTCTAAATGACCTTTTTCTGAGGACTGAGCCCTGGGGCACTATAAATATTGGATAAAGGAGCCATAAAGGTAAACTGTTAAATAGACTGAGGAGGAGCAGTGAGGAATATAGGAAAATAATCATATAAGAGTAATGTCCTGAAGATGAGGTGCACATATTTCAAGAAGGAAAGGAATGACAAACTCAAATACTGCTGATGGGTGCAGTAAGAGAAAGGATAGAACTCATTACATTTACAAACTAGATGTAACTGGTAGGCTTGACAAGTACTTTTCAGTGGAGTTGTGAGGTAAGATCATTTGACTATAGTGAGTTTAACAGAGAGTGGAGCTGGGTATGGTGGTGTATACCTATAGCCCCAGTGCTCTGGGAGCCTGAGGCAGGAGGGTTGCCGTATCAAACCCAGTCAGGGCAAATTCAGTGGCTAGCAAGAACCTGTCTCAAAAAAAAAAAGTACCAACAGGACTATTGTGTACAGTTCATTCCAGAGGCCCTGAGTTTAATCTCTAATAACACTAAAAAAAATGAGGGGGCAGGGACAGTGGGTGGGAGAAGGGAGAAGGGTAGGGCTGCATCTCAGTGGTACAGCACTTGTCTGGTATGCTTCAGGCCCAGTGTTTGATCATCAGCTCTGTGAGAGTAAAACAAAAGAAATGGGTTAATTGGTTTTTGTTTTGTTTTGCTTTAAATTTATTTGGAAATTATTTCAAATTTCTAAAAAGTTGCAAAAATTGGGCCTGGGAGATAGTTCAGCAGTCTAAGTGCCTACCTGGCAAGTGCAAGGACCCAGGTTTGATCCCAGGTACCACATGCCATGCTGACCCCACACTGAGCTGGGCACTGAAACTGGGAGTGGTGGCACAAGCCTGCAATCCCAGTGCTGGGGAGGCTGAGACAGAAGGATCACTAGGGATTTGAGCTGCATAGTGAGACCCTGTATCAAATAAATTAAAAAAAAATTAAAAAACATTTTATTAACCATATTCCAATTTCTTCTTGTCCTTTTTTCAGTGTGTAGAGCCAAGAGCCTTGGACACGGTTAGTGTACATTCTACTACCTAGCTATATCCCGACCCCCTGCAGCAGTGATGGCAAACTTATTACAGTTTTCAGTGATACAAACTGCCTGCTGCAGCATGCTTGCCACTGTTCTAGGACATTCTTTTACTTCCCTTAGAGGAGTCAGTCTAGAATCAGGTACAGCATTCCATTTAGTTATCATATCTCTAATTTCCTTTCATCTGGAACATTTCTACAACTCTTACTATCTTTTGGGAAGATGTCAGAGTGGCAAGTAGCAAAAACAGAAAAGTCTTTCTGAGATTTGCTGTCCAGACACTGGAATATAGCAATGAGATGATGAGAAAGAAGAAGAAAGTGGGTCTCCTGGGCCCAGGAGAGATCTGAAGCAGGAATTAAAGTTCACAGGGAGAGTGAAGAGAGAAACTTCAGTCAAGAAAGTGGCGGCAAACAGTACCGTCTCCCTGAATCAAGACTCACTACATGGGAGGAGCTGTTCACACCTGTGGACAAGAGGCAGCTGCTGGAATCCCAGAGGCCTCCACAGAGAGATGCAGCACTGCAAAGGAGAAGTGGGTGCTGTGGGCTGCACTTGACGGTGACTGGGTCCAGATCTGGCCCTCTGTTGGGAGAGGACAACTGGACAGGAGGCATGTTGGGGAGGGGCCAAGGGAGCTCACAATTCAGAACAATTCCTGTTTCCATCTAACGGCTCCCAGCTGAGTTCAAGATCAAAGAAGGTGCCCCGATGAACTGGGGAGTTGGCTCAGTGGCATAAGCACCTGTCTGGCAAGCACAAGGTCCTGAGTTTGA
>NW_004524659.1:9144962-9152920 GCF_000260255.1 Octodon degus
AAAAAAAAAAAAAAAAATGCCAGCTACATCTGGAAGACATCCCTGAGAAATAGTCCTTCCTAAGAGTTCTAAATACTAGCTTAATACTACTTGCCATAGGCAATTTATAAGCATCAACTCAGGAATTAAACTAAAAAGAAAAAGAAAGGAAGGGAGGAAGGAAGAAGGAAGGAAGGAAGGAAGGAAGGAAGGAAGGAAGAAAGAAAGAAAGAAAGAAAGAAAGAAAGAAAGAAAGAAAGAAAGAAAGATGAGAAGACACTTAAGCAAGATGCAATCCCAGATATCCAGTTCAACAAAGGCAAATCCAGGGGGCAATGAGGTGGGACAATCTGAAAGTCACCCATCTAACCTCTCTGAAGTAGTAAGAACAAAACAAATGAATGAGGCTCTAGAAAAATACAACCCTTATTTGCCTTGTATAAAATTGTAGTAGCTAGCTAAGTTGTGATCCAGTCACAATGACATTCATTTCAGCACTTAAATAAATAAAATCCACAAGTGATAAGTCAATGATCTATTGCTGGGGCAATGTGGCAAGGAAAGTAGTTTATTGGCCACAATAATTTTGCAGCTTGAGTTCTTATGTCCAATGAGTATAGGATAAATTTTTGAACCAGAACCAAATGAGTGGTTATTCCTCGAAATAAAGAGATGAATACCAAATGAGGTAGATAAACCAGAATAAAATTTGTCCATCTGCCTATGATATACTTAATATTTAAAACAGAAAAAAAGGTATTTTCTGAGTGTGCATTTACTCCCAAATAACAATGGAACTCCAAACTAGTGTGTTAACATAAAAACCGTCTTGAGCTATTGATATTTCTGAGGTCTTTTCAAAAGCAATCATAAAATCTTTCTGTAGCGGTTGGTTTTCAACTTAGGATTTCCAAATATAAAACTCAAAATAAGATCACAATCATAAGCTGTAACTCAAAATGTCAGAAGATGTACTAAACAGTAAGCTAGCCCTATAAGATCTTCAGAGATCAGAACTATCAGATACAGACTTTAAAATAGTTGTTAAAAATCACACCCACTTACCCACCCACCCACACAAACGTACGCAAAGGGAAAATGAAGCAAATTGGGAAAAAAGCCAAATAAGGCAGGCACAACACCACATACTGTAACCCCAGCTACTGTGGAGGACCATCTGGGCGACTCTCTTTGAAAGAAGAGCAATTGTCTCCATTTTGGCTGTGCCTGACCCTATTTCCATGTATTAAGATGCACAGAGCTGCTTAGGACTTTTCCTTATCCCTTCAATTGGCTTTAAGTAATGCATATTGGCCTAGCCAAGGTGCTGGTGGTAGTCATTGAAGATGGCACATGTGTTTTCCCAGTACCCCCCACTTGCTGCTCCCTAGTGTGAGCCAGGTTGAGACAGGATGAAGAGCCAGTGCTCCATGCTGTCAGCTGGAATCGAGCCTCAAGGTAGAAGCTGACTTCCTGGGGCTTGAAAGATTACACATCAGAGCTGAAGCATCAGACCCCAAAACATCAGATACTATCTCAATTGTACTCACACTTTTTTTTTTCTTTTTATTGGTGGAACCGGGGATTGAACTCAGGCCCTTGCACTTGCCAAGGAAGCACTTATTCCACTGAGCCATCTCCCTGGCCCAGATACTATCTCAATTGTGTAATGCAGATTACACTCTGCATATCTCTCTCTCTGTAAATTGCAGAGGTAAATACAGGCCTCCTACCTAGCCCAGTTCACAGTACTCACCGACTTCCTGCCATTTTCAGTTATTCATCCCAAGCCACTCCTCCTTCATGACTGAACAAAACCTGGATTTGGCCCTATGTCAAGGCCTTTGTTCCGGATACCATCACCATGGCTGGACCCCTGGGTTCCCCTGGGTTCCTGGGAATTAACTTGATGAGATTCCAATAACTTATCCATGGGATTACAAATACAAACTTCCCAGACAGAGACAAGGACCAGAAAGAGCTCTCTAAAGCTACTCAGGAGGCTGAGGCAGGAGAACCAAGTTAAAGGCCAGCCTAGAGGGGCCTTGCCGATTAGCTCAGTTGCTTAAGCGCCTGCTTGGGCAAACCCAGTGAGACGCAGAGGACCACGGTCTGATCCCCAGCTCCATATGCCATACCAGACCTGCCCTTAAGGCAGCCTGAGCCAGCTGGGAAAAAAAAAAAAAAAAAAAGGCCAGCTTAGGAAACTTCGTGAAATGGTATCTCAGAAATGTTTAAATTCTTAAAAAGGCTAAGGGTGTTGCTCAATGGTAGAATACTTGCTTAACATGTGCTAGAAAAAAAAAAAACATGTGCTAAGTCCTGTTTTGTTCTTCCATCCTGCAAAAAAGAAAAAGAAAGTTCAGATTTTATCCTGTGGAAAAAGAACAGTCAAATAATGACATAATCAGATCTGTTTATGAATATCTCTTTGACTTCAAGTGTAAAGCAGAGAGAATAGGGAAATCCTAGAGGTTGATGCAATAGTCTGAGATGACAGTGGTTAAGGTAGGAGTTATGGAGATAGAAGTCTTAGGCAGCTACTTTTGAAAGATTAATGATAAATAATTTTATATATGACACAGTTTACCACTTAAAGTGAATAACTCAGGCCTGGCCAAATAGCTCAGTGGATTAAAGCACCTGCAAGCATGCACAGGGGCCAGGGGTTCAATCCTTGGGCCTGCCATGCTGGCTCTGCCCCCGGGGCGTGCTGAGGTGGCAATGAGACTGGGTGTGGTGGTGCAAGCCTATAATCCAGCTCTTGGGAGGCTGTAAACAGGCAGATCACTACAAGTCTGATCTAGTAGTGAGACCCTGAACACCCTGTAGACCCTTTCTTAAAAAAATAATAAAATAAAGTGAATAACTCAATAGCATTTAGTATGTTCACATATACTGTTGTGCATCCACCACTACAATCAATGAGAGTATTTTATTATCCTAAAAAAGAAGAACTAGCTGGGTGTGGTGGTGTATGCCTGTAATCCCAGCACTTGGAAAGCTGAGACAGGAGGATCCTTGTGAGTTCAAGAATAGCCTGGGCTTGGGGCCGGGGAGAGAGCTCAGTGGAATAAGTGCTTCCCTGGAAAGTGCAAGGGCCTCAGTTTAATCCCTGGTTCTGCAAAAATAAAAAAAAAAAAAAAAAAGGAATAGCCTGGGCTATAAAATGAGCCGAAAGAAAGAATTCTTCTTTTCTTTTCTTTTCTTTCCCTTCCTTATGTTTTTCAAGTACTGGAGATGGAATCCAGGGCCTTTGCATGAAGCTACTTCTCCAGCCCACATCTCCTTCCTTTTTTATTTTTAAGCAGGTCACTTTCTAGGTTGCTCAGGCTTGACTGAAGTTAGATCCTCCTGCTTCAACCTCCCAGAGGGCTAGGATTGCAGGCATGTGCCTCCATGCCCAGCTCTAAGGCCCATTTTTATGTAACTATAAAGCAGAATTTGGAGCTCTGTGAAATGTTCCCAGCTCTGGAAAGCAACTCCTTGTACAACTCCTACCTCAAGATGCAGGCTTGCCTTTCTCGTTGATAAGGAAGACACTTCAGGCAGTTCTCTTGTGGGAATTTCCTCCCTTTGAGGAATAATACTGGGTACCAACACCAATAAAACTAACAAATGGGGTTATAAACAAGCTTCACAGCATCATAACATACTAAGATGCAAAATATGTGTTTTCTTTCAAGGCTAAGATAGGGTTAGCTGCTGGGATGACCATCTTGCTTCTGTATCTCTACTTGCTTGACATCACAAAGTGTGTAAAAGGGAACCCTTCCTTGGTTTGGAGCCTAGCTAGGTATTTGGAGCATTTCTAATGGCTGGGACAGTGCGGCATAAAAGTCCCCCCTGAAATTCCCTCCTGGTCTCTCCAATTTCTTAGAAATTCTGCAACAGCTGAATGAGGGAGTCAAGACTTGTGGGAAACCTATGACTGGTATCCATTTTATAACAGTGTGAGCTATACCCTTAAGTTTTTATTCTTCCACTGAGTTAAGCTTCTATTCCCTCTTACACCGCCTATTTGCGGTAAGCCTCCTGCTATGCCCAGGGGGTGGGACCTTCCTCTGTTGCCTGGATACCTGCTGGTGTCAAGAGCTGAGACTTCCTCATTCCTACATGCCCCCCCATATATACCCAGCACCTCCCCTAAGTAAATGAGACTTGATCAGAACTTGTCTTGTCTCCATTTTTTGTGTCTGCTGTCCCTTCTCATCCCCACTCCCCCTCTAGGGTCCTCGTTGACTAACCCGTGGGTCGGGACAAAGACTCTATATATGAGACTGTCAACATGCAGCACGATTCAGTTCACTTTTCAAATTGAAAAATAATTTTTTCATTGAACTGCTGTACCATAATTTCATCATTCCACTCATCAATTGAATGGATTCAATGTTTGGATTGTTTCTTTAGGCAACTATGAATAATGCCACTATGAACATTTAGATTTTTCTCGTTTGTTGTTATTGATTTTGTTTGTTTATTTTGACCTGGGAACTGAACCCAGGGCTACAGCCTCAGCCCCTTTCCTGTTTTTATGCTGACACAGGATCTCTTGAAGTCACTAAATTGCCCAGGCTGAGCTCAGACTTGCAATCCTCCTACCTCAGCTTACCGCAGTGCTGAATAGCAGCCATGTGCCAACCATACACGGTTATACACATGTTTTATGTCTCTCGAGTATATTTCTAGGAGGGGAATTCCTGGCAAAAGGGGAAATATTTGAGAAAAATTCATCAACTAGAATGGCTAATACCTCAGAGAGAAATGAAAGACCAGTGATTCTGAACCCACAGCAAGAGCGGTAGGCAGTTTGTTATTAAAAGCTCTAAAAGGTTCACCATCACTGGCTCTAAGCTAATTCCAGGTCTCTAATTCAGGTTTAGGCATATCAGAGGAATAACAAGTTTGGAAGGTGGAAAAAATATATGTGAGTCTAAAGTTCTGTGGACAGGTGTGAACTGGAGCTGTAAGTGTGGCAACTACTGGTACAGTAGTCACTACTTCGTGGTTCGACTTTCACGGACTGTTTCACAGGTTTTCAAAAAATATTAAACTAAATTATTTATCACATCCTACCAACCTGTATTGAAACTCTTTCATCATTATTCTACCTTTTTTCTCATTAAAATGAATAAAAATTTTAAAAATAAATAAATAAATAATTTATTGCAGAATTTTTTCTATATTGCAGAATTTTGTAGTAGTGTACACTACTGCATATGTATTTAAATGTGTAGCATTTATGCTTTTAATGATTTTTGCTTAAAATATTTTAAGACAAAAACATTTATAATGTTAATTCTAACATATTAAAAGAATATTAAATCAAAATAAAATGCACTGTTTACAGTATATATTTCTTTAGCAGATAAATACATAGTGTATCGTACACTATATGTATGTTGTTAAAATTATGTAGGTTTGGGCTGGTGAGATGGTTCAGTGGTCTAAAGCACCTACTTAGAACAAGCTTAACAAAGCACAGGGACCGCGGTTAATCCCCCAGCACCACGTGCCAGCCAGCTGCGCCCCCTGGTGGGCTGAGCTGGCCACACACACACACACACACACACACACACAAATTTAAAAAAAAATTATGTAGGTTTATGAGTTTAGAAAATAAGAACACTAGAACACTAGTGTGTTGTTGTTGTCGTTGTTTTGGCGGAACCCAGGAATGAACTCAGGCCCTTGCACTTGCCAGTGCTTATTCCACTGAGCCATCTCCCCAGTCCTTAGAAGTGTTTTTAAAAATGTGGGAAAGGTTTATAAGAGTGTGGGAAGGGCTTATAAACCCTTAAAATATATACAAATTCTAAAATAAATGCAGTGTCACTACTTTGCTGATTTCCACTTATGGCGGGGGAGTCGAGAACGTAACCTCCACGATAGGTGAGGGGCCGTCGCACACAGTGCATACTTGAAGCCACCTGACTGGATGCAGTGACCAAGAAACGGAGCACAGATAAGGAAAAGCAAAAAGATCAGACACGAGGAGTCCTGAAATTAAAGAGGCCAGAAAGAAGAGGATGCAGCAGCATAGGAAACTGAGGAATAGTGATGGGTGGGGGGGGGGAGAGAAAACTAATATATGATATCATGGTAATTTAAAAAGTATCTAAGGAAGAGGGACTGGTCATTCGTATAAAGTGGTCCCAACAGGAGGAGTAGAATAACAACTGGAAGTTAACCATTCGGTTTAGCAAGATGACTATTCATATGTATATATTTTTAAGTTGTTTTATCTACTGGTTTTGATTATCGGTAATTTGTCAAGAGCAGTTCTGGTTGATGGGTGCTAATGTTAGATTGGAGCTGAGTTCGACAAAGAAAAACAGATGAGAAACCCGGAGACATGAAATGCAGATATCGCATAGAAGTTCTGCTAGAAATAGCATAGTAATTGCTGGGAAAGGGAAGACAAAACAATACTGTGTATTGTTTCCAAACTAGGGTAATGGCTGGCGTCAGGAGCTTCAAAAGATGTGCACACATGCAATCCCAGCACTCTGGCAGACTGAGTCAAGCTCATCTGGTCAATTTAGCAGTTTAGCCAAACCCTGTCTCAAAATGAAAAAAGATTTGGAGGATGTATCTGAGTGTGAAAGCTTTGGATTCAATGGGAGGAGAGAGGAGCGCGGTGGGATAGGATTTATAAGTCAAGAGGCTATAACCTAGGACAACTGGATGAATCATAGTCCCTTAAAGCAAGTAGTTACGAGAAGTTCATTGCCTCTATCGTCCTTACAACCGAGGGACGCTAGGGAACAGCCGGGCTGCAACCCACACAACTTGGAAGGACTCTTACCTGAAATCGTTTTTTCCTAAATAGAGATAAAATTGCTGAGGAAAAATCTAGTCCTCTTGTGGCCTCGACCCCAGGAGAGACTGAGAAAGGGATGAATTTACGAGCACGAGGGGGGAACGCGGGAGGTGAGGGAGGAGGAGGGTTGGGGCGAGGGTGTAATGGGCGAGGACGTCATCCTCGAGGTCCCTACTGGGAATCGTGGTCCCAGAGGCATCACTGAGTGCGGTTCAAAGGTCCCGAGGGAATTCCAGCTCTAAAGCAAAGAACAAGAAAGAGAAGGGAAGGTCGCTGTGGAGCGGAAGCTGGAGCCGGAGAGCCAATCAGTGCTGTGCCCACGCTGCAGGAGGGCACCCGCTGTGCGCAAGCGCTTCTCGGTCTCCCGGTGGCCTGGCGCCTTCTGCTCCTGTCTTCCCGTGTCCCTTGGTCAGCGCGGAACTCCTGGGTCTCTCAGAAGTCATTTGCCAGTTCAACCTGGCGGAAATGAGGCTCTTGGAGAGCACGAGGCTGGATCAGCACCTCTGGTCCCGCATAATCACCCAGACACCAGTTATCCAGATCCTTCACATCAAGGCCAAAGGAGCGGAGACAATGGAGAGGCGCGCTTGGTGTGCCTGTGCGAGGCTGGGGCAGGAATGAGCTAGAGGAATGGTTGGGCATTGTCCTGTTTAGTTGTGTTAACCAATGCTATTTTTGTAATAAGTTTTGTTTTGTGGCTTCCTTGGACTTTTTGGGGCTTGGGTGCTGCCTCTATAAAGGGTCCCATGGAGACTCCTTCTGACTACCAAGAGCCCACTTAACGGCGTGGCTGCTGATGCAGGGCTTCTGTCATAAGGGCCGGAGCCTTACCTGCGCATCCCGCATGTCCGGTGACAGTGGCATACTAGCTATGAACCTGCCTGCAGTTGGACTCTGGCCTTGGCACCTTCTAGCTGTGTGGCTGAGGTTTTCCTCTCCTGGAGAAAGAGGAATAAATAGGAAGAAACTTGAGGTAGCATTACTATAGTTTAAAAAAATATGGAATGTCAAAGTGGTTGGGATAGATATATAGTTGCATTCTCTTAATGAATAGAATGATTTTTTCTAATGATGTTTGTAAGTAGGATCACAAGTCTGCATCTTGTACAGCAATTAACCACTAGGAAGAATGTATGCAGTGTATTATTTGTTGAAA
>NW_004524659.1:9153020-9156670 GCF_000260255.1 Octodon degus
AAGAAAGAAAGAAAGAAAGAAAGAAAGAAAGAAAGAAAGAAAGAAAGAAAGAAAGAAAGAGAAGCAAGCAAAAAAAGAAAAGAAAAAAGAAGGTGCACTGACTGTTGTAGGCTAAGTAGGTCAGGCTCTATGTTCACAACCATAAACCAGCCTAAACTTCATAGTAGTGGACATTCTTTTTCTTCTCTCTTATTTTTTATTTACTATTTAATCATTTTTATATGAATGTAAATGTGGTTTCTAGAGTTTTTTTTTTTTTTTTTCTGGTTTGTTGTTTTTTGTTTTTGGTGGTACCAGGGATAGAACTCAGGACCTTGCGCTTGCCTGGCAAGCACTTATTCCACTGAGCTATCTCCCCAGCCCTGTGGTTCTTGTTTTGTTCTGTTTATTTTTTTCTTCTCTCTTTCCCTCATGTCTTTTGCACTAGTTTCCCAACTTTTGAGTGATCCTCCTTCATCCTCCAGCCTTGTTTCTAATCTCTTCCTCTTCTTCTATGTTTTTTATTCTCTCTAATCCCTTTTAAATTTTCCTCTTTGAGGGTAATATTAGCATATTGAGGGCTTTTTAGTCCATACAAATATCTAGTTCTTTTAGATTTTGTTCTATGACCACAAATCTAGTTCACATGGTTAAATGTGGTGTTATAGGTTTGTGTATAGGTGTCCCCCCAAAGCCTTACGCAGTCATGGGGAGGTTTCTGGAGTTCGTGATTATTGTGGGTGTGGGTGCTGCACCCACTCTGGGGCCAGTAATCTGCATTACAATGTGAGAAAGGGAGAGAAGATTGCTAGCTGCCTGACCTGCTGCCCTTTGCCCTTTGCTCTTTGCCACCACCATGAATGCCTGCTCTGCACCATGTGCCACCCTGCCTTGGAGCCAGCCAAGTATGGACTGAAACCTCTACCAACTGTGAGCTAAAAATCCCTTTCTTTCCTTCATTTTGAGTGTTGGGTATTTTGTCCCAGCAACAAGAAAAGAGTAACTAAGACATGTAGCACTTTTTTTTGTTTTTTGGTATTTTTTAGGGAAGGGTGTACAGGGTGTTCAGAGTCTCACTACTAGATTGGACTTGTAGCGATCTGTCTGTTTACAACCTCCCAAGTACTGGGTTTACAGGCATGCGCCACCACGCCCAGTCTCAATTGCTGTCTCAGCGCCCTGGGCGTGGGGCAGGCCTGAGGATGGAATCCCCAGCCCATGTCTGCAGGTGCTTTAATCTGCTGAGCTATTTGGCCAGCCCTAAGACAGGTAGAAAATTAATAGTTACCTCAGTTTATCATTTTCTAGGCTGTTTGATGCTATTTTTTCCCCATAATTTTATTGAGAAAAAAATAGCAATGAGACAGTTTCAAACCAAATTGGTAGGACAGTTTCAATACTTAACACATTGCACACATTTTTCCTAGTGGTTATTTGCTGTACAAGGTGTGGTTATGATATCCTATTTACAAACACTATAAAAACAAATCCCTCTATTCATTAAGAGAATGTAACTATATATCTATCCTAACCATTTTGAATACAGATACAAAATGGACATTCATCTGTATCCCCTTTTTTGTTTACTTCCATTATTTGAATATCATAGGTGTGTTAACTCAGCAAAACATTCTAAGAGTCCAGTAGCCCATAATAGTATTGGGTCTTCCGCTTCACTGGCAATGTCAGAAATTGTTGACCTGAGTCCCCTACAGCTCAACATAACAGCATGGCTTTACTTCTTATTGCTATTGTTATTGCTACTTCTTATTATGCTATTGTTATCATTCATGCTACCACTTTAGTCAAGGTGATATAATTGTTCTAACCAGCTGTTCTTCCTGGTATATGAAGACTGAGACAAAGAAAAAGTAGAATGATGTCAATTGTCAGGGACTTTGGGAGTTGGAAATGCAGAATTTATGTTTAATAGGTACAGGGTTTTAGTGAGAGAATATGAAAAAGTTCCGGAGATCCATGGTAGCAGTGGTATGATAATATGAATAGGACTGAAAATGCTGAGAAGAGCTCTCTTGAGTTCTTTGGAAGAAGGTAGGAAAAGGGACACTTTATTTTTATTTTTTATTTTTGTATTTTAGGGAAGGTTCTACAGGGTGGTCAGGGTCTCACTACTAGACCAGACTCATAGTGATCCACCTGTTTACAGCTTTCCAAGTGCTGGGATTACAGGTACACGCCACCACACCCAGTCTCAGGGTGCCCCAGGGGTGAGGCTGGCAAGGCAGGCCCAGGGATCAAACCCCAGTCCCTCTCAATAAAATTATGGAAAAAAAAAAAACCCCAGTTCCCTGCACCTGCTTGCAGGCACTTAAATCCTCTGAACTATTTGGCCAGCCCTCATCACAGACATTCTGACAAAGAGAAACAATGCCCAGAGTCAACAGATCACAGCAGTCTACCCCCAGGAAAAAGAGAAGCTACTGGATGAAGCTCTGAAAAAATCCCTCACAGCTCATCTAGAAGTGATTTTAGCTCTGCTGAAAACTCCTGCCCAGTTTGACACAGATGAGTTCTGTGCTGCCAAGAAAGGTCTTGGAACTGATGAAGTCACCCTCATTGAAATTTTGGCATCAAGAAAGGATAGTCAGAGAAATTAATAGAGTCTACAGAGATGAACTGAAAAGAGATTTGGCCAAAGACATCACCACAGACACATCTGGAGATTTCCGGAAGGCTCTTCTTTCTCTCTCTAAGGGTGACTAATGTGAAGATCTTGGTGTGAATGAAGACTTAGTGGATACAGACGCGAGGGACCTATATGAAGCCAGAGAAGAGAGAGAGGGGACAGATGTGAATGTGTACAACACCATTCTGACCACCTGCAGCTACCCCCATCTTTGCAGAGTGTTTCAGAGATACACCAAGTACATTGAGCACGACATGAACAAGGCTCTGGACTAGGAGCTGAAAGGTGACACTGAAAGATGCCTCACAGCTACTGTGAAATGTACCACAAGCACACCTGCCTTCTTTGCTGAGAAGCTTCATAAGGAAATGAAGGGTGCTGGAACTCTTCATAAGGTACTGATCAGGATCATGGTCTCTCAGAAATCAACATGAATGATATCAAAGTGTACTATCATAAGATGTATGGGATCTCTCTGTGCCAAGCCATTTTGGATTTTTTTTTTGTACCTCCCATCCCTACCTCCTTCAAATCTTCTCACCATTTTGGATTTAACCAAGGGAGATTATGAAAAAATTCTGGAGGCTCTTTTTTTTCTGATCGCTCTTTGTGGAGGAAACTAAACATTCCTCTGAAGCTCTCAAGTATTCTTTGTGTGTGTGTGTGTGTGTGTGTGTGTGTGTGTGTGTGTGTGTGTAACCATGGATTGAACTCAGGCCCTTGCACTTGTCAGGGAAGCACTTATTCTACTGAGCCATCTCCCTGGCCCCTCTCAAGTATTCTTAACAGAAGACTTCTGAACCACAGTTTTTCATTCTGCAACACTGGCTTAACTAGGAAGGTTGGTTGAGCAGGTTTGTTTACAGTGTTTCTGCTTTCTGAAAAACAATATAGCCTATAAATCTTTTTTTTTTTTGTATCACAACTCTATATAATGGAGGTAAGTTTGTTTTTAAAATATATTTTCAGAAATCATAAGATCCCAAATACAAGTTGTTTTATTGCCTGAGATAGATGTTTAAGT
>NW_004524659.1:9158742-9178783 GCF_000260255.1 Octodon degus
TATGCAGTGTATTATTTGTTGAAACTGTACTTTCGATTTGATTTGAAACTGTCTCATTGCTATATGTTTATCAATAAAACTTTGAAAAGAAAAAAAAATGGGAAGTCCAGTTGGCTTCTAAATTTCGCTGAAAAGATAGCTTTTTAGTATAAGCGTGTACCAGATATTACTTGAAATTCAAATGTAACTTTTCTCTGGCAGCCAGCAATGCTTTAAGGCGTTGTTAGGAAACAATTCATGAACAAGTCTTCAGAACATTGCCTGACACATAAATATCCAATAAAATTTATTTATGTAAGAAAGGTCCAACTCTCCCCCTACAATATTTGTGTACCGTATGTCCTGTCTTACAGGGCCAGCCCTCAATACGACATTCCCAAAAGGTCACTGTAACCTCACCTCACCACCATCCCACTGCAATATAGTAATGTCTTACACTGATAACAAAGCCCTCCCAGCCATTAACACACTCACTCGGGAACCTTCAAGGTTCTTTGTAACTGGTGCTCTCTCCCAACAAGTGTGTGGTTTGGGGGGTGGGGGGGTGAGTCTGATGCATTATGAGGGAGCCAGGGACACAGTTGCTCTGGGAAGCTGTAACTAGAGTTCGCCTCTTCTAGAGGTGGGCTTAAGATCTGTGGGTGATGACAGCATGTGAGGTAGAAGAGAATGGAAAGTGAGTGGGGGAAACCTATGATACTGACTGTTAGTAACAGATTACCCAGTAAGTATAGTGAGTGGCTTAGCCCCCCTGAGCTCATTAAGACATCTGCCATAGATGAAATAAAAAAGCCGTCTGAGAAGTCTAAAAGGAAAAGGGGAGATAGTGAAGTGGCAGGAGCTAGGACTACAAATGTTAAAGTCTGTTTGACTTTAACATTTTCTACGTCATTTCTTATTCCTCCTCAATTTTAGCAAGGCCCTTTGCCAGTAAGAAAACCCTGAATTTGGGGCTGGGGAGATGGCTCAGTAGAATAAGAGCTTCCCTGGCAAGCGCAAGGGCCTGAGTTCAATTCCTGGTTTCGAAAACAAACAAACAAACAAAAAAAAAAAACCCTGAATTTATATTGTGTTTTTATTACAAACCCTTTTTATATGTATTTATTATGAGACAGGCTGGCCTTGCACTTGGAATAATCCTCCTGCCTCAACCTTGGGAGTGTTGGGATTACTGATGTGCACACACACTGGCTGCAAAGCCTTTTTAACATTATCATCTCCTCTTCTTTTGCTAAGTGCTTTAGTAAAGAAACAGAGGAAGGGATCTTTCATTTAAGTGGATGAAAGTGAAATGCCTGGCTCTCATTTTAACTAGATGGAATACATTATGAGCTTAGTGTCTGGCATGTCCCATTTTCCCAGCCAGAGCTCCTAGTCTTAAATTACCAGAGGAACTTTAGGGAAATCTTTGAGACTATGAGATCTGATTTGTTTTTCTTCTGCCTATTATGTCTCTTCAATATTTTCACTCTCCCCTTTTTTGCTGGCTTCTTCCTCTTGACATTTAAACATACTTGGTTTTCTCATTAAAAAAAAAATTTCTTTGCAGAGCCCAATAATTTGGTCTTCTCATGAATGTCTTAGAGAGTCAGAAGCAGGATTTTGGAGAACTTATACTTTATTTATGGTAGAAATTGAAGGTACTGACTCTTGCTAGATGGAACAGAAATGCTTAGAGTTGTTGAGCTCTAAGTGTAGGAATCATGAAGTAGGTCCTCAATAGCATGCTAATGCTAGCCAGTGTCTCCAACAAATACAAAAATTCAGAATAAACATTTAGGAAAATTTGTAGCAATTTAATGATTTTTTTTTTTTAAATTTAGTACAGGGTCTACAGGGTCTCACTACATAGATCAGACTTGTAGTGATTCTCCTGTTTTCAGCCTCCCAAGCACTTGGATTATGGGGCATGCCACCATGCCCAGTCTCACTTGCTGTCTCAGTGCACCCTGGGGGCAGGGCTGCATGGCATGAGAGGGTTAGAACCCTGCTGCTGTGCTCTGCCTAAGCTGGTGCTTTAGTCCGCTGAGCTATCTGGCTGGCCCTAATGAAATATTCTTATATGTTTTAAATTTAATAAAAATCTGCAGTTAAAAATCTTTGATTTTGTATCCTTTTTTTCACCTACATTTTTAGGGAAGGGTCTACAGGTGTTCAGGGTCTCACTACTAGATTGGACTCATAGTGATTCTCCCCTTTACAGCATCCCAAGTGCTGGGATTACAGGCATGCACCACCATGCCCAGTCTCAAGTGCCATCTCAATGTGATCTGGGGAGTGGGTCTGGCACAGCAGGTCTGGGGATTGAGCCCCCGGCCCCTGTGCCTGCTTGCAGGTGCTTTAATCTGCAAAGCTATTTGGCTGGCCCTTATGTATCCCTTTTTAAACCTTTTTTTTTTCTGTCTTCCCTTTTCCTTTCTCCCTCTCATCTCTAAGCTTTGAAGAGCTACGCTTCAGTGGTCTTAAGTTTCTTACCTTTCATATATTCCTCAGTTATCGCCTATCTGCCTTCAAGAATCACTACTGTGATACTCCTCTTATTAAAGGCACTACTACCATTTGTCAATTACATTCTTTACTTCTTTTTCTTTGACCTATTCCTTCCTTGTTCAAGAACAGGTTTGTTTTGTTTTGTTTTTTGATTATGTTAATTAGCTTTATTGAATTATTCCAAATTGCATTCCTAAATCATTTCATACTCGATAAATATATATAGCAATTATAATTTGTCAATTTATAATACAACTTTTAAAAGAGGAAAGAAAAACAATAAGCCTTGACATGGGCTTAATATCGATTGTGAAAATTTCATTCTCCAAATCCACCACTACTTTATAAATACACAAATTCCTCTATCTTGCTTCGGCCCCTGGCCCCCCTGGCACGTGATGCGCTCCTTGGGAGCTGCCGGCACCCTGCACCCTGAGCAGCCAGAAGCCAGACAATGAGCCTGGTGCAGACTCCATCACAAGTTCATGAGTTGTGGTGGCAGCGGCAGCGGTTTGTTTTGGTGTGTGTGTGTGTGTGTGTGTGCAGGGTCTCACTACACAGCTTGGACTTGTAGCGATGCTCCTGTTTTCAGCCTCCCTAGTGCTGGGATTACAGGCGTGCACCACCATGCCCAGATTCCATCACTTGCTCAGTGCACCTGGGGGAACAGGGCCGGCGTGTGGTGCCAGAGATCGAACCCTGGCCCCTGAGCTTGCCTAAGTAAGCACTTAGTCCACTGAGCTATCTCACTGGTCCAAGATATGAACAGTTTTGGCAAGGTCCTGCCCCACCCCCAAACAATCTCTTCTACATTAAGATGATAACATTAGGCACAACTAGAATACTTCTTCCTAAAAAACTGATTTACATAAACAAGTAGGATGCATCTTGTCTTACATGCCATTGAGGACCTATCTTCTTTTTCCACACCATCCTTTTTTTAAAAAATTTAATTTATTTATTTGTGTGTGTGTGTGTGTGTGTGTGTGTGTGTGCGGCCAGCTCAGCCTACCAGGGGGCGGGCTGGCTGGCATGTGGTGCTGAGGCATTGAACCACGGTCCCTGTGCTTTGCTAAGCTTGTTCCAAGTAGGTGCTTTAGACCACTGAGCCTTCTCACCAGCCCTCCACACCATCCTTAATATGTTCACACAGTTGTAAGATAGTTGCTGTACTTCCATATGTAACCTTCAAATTCCAAGCAGGGGGGAGGATGGTTGGAGATCCACAGTTCTGTGCCAGCCTTGGGGAACCATAGTAGTACTTTGTGTGGCCAGAATTGCTAGGTCTATGACTACCATAAACTAAATCAGAGTTTTCTTAGGATGGAAGGAAGGGAATGTGATGGAAAAGAATAGAAAATAGAGTAGACATCATAATATCAAGCACAAAAACATTGGTTGGGTTGAATGATATTTTTAATCCTTTATTAATGTTCTATATAGAATCACCATATTATTGTTCAATGAGTGATTATTCATACAGGACAGCTGGGAAGGAGAAAAAGAATAGTAATTAACTAGTATAATAAGGTTAGGTGGATGAACTTTCTGAATGAGATATGGATACCAAGGTCCTTTTAACTCTACTGCAACCACTGAATTAGAAAGGACAGTAGGAAACTCAAGCTCTGACAATGAGAAATACAAGGAGGATAGACATTCTGAGTTGTAGATATTGGTGTCAGTGTATAATCCCAAATCTACTGTAGATTAGAAAGCAGACATGATGGACATTATAAATAAGGATTAATACTTCCATTTCATTTAATGCTTTACTTGCCAGCTTAGTGGTCAGGGCAAAAATTCTGATGCACAGAAAGTTGGTGAGCTTGATTCATGCAGCATTATTTAGAAAGCAGATATAGCAGAAGGATCTGCTGACATAGTGGACTTCAAAAGTAAGCCTCGTAAGTCCCAGCTTAGGCTGATCAGTATGAATTTATGGATGTATGTCACAGACATGCTGTATCACTGGAAGATAGCACCTGTTATATTGTTCTGTGAAATACATTGAAATGTCACACAGGTTCCACTGGGGAAGCACACAGCATTTTAGACCCAAAGTAGTAAAGCTAATGTTGTAAAAGGTACCCATTTCCCTTTTCACACATAAGAATAATGAAGAAAGTGCAAGTCATGGGATCTTGTTTTCACATATGGTGAGCATTCTATTACGTGTCTGTGATGTGTTTCTCATAAGCAGTATATCACGAATGTGTGACTGTGACAAGACTGATCCTTTCTTGTAGGCAGGCACTCTGAAAAGTTGCTCCAACTGTGACAGGCATAGTTATTTCCCATGACTGGGTTCCTTTTCATTTTCATATGGCATTGTACTCCTTTCTTTTACAGGTACTGCCCCCAACTCCTGGTATACTGGGGATGGAGTCCAGTATACTGAACTACACTAAACTACATCCCAAGCCCTTTTTATTTTTTGAGACAACAGAGTCTCATTAAGTCATTAAGTTGTTCAGGCTGAGGGGCTGAGGAGATGGCTCAGTGGAGTAAGCGCTTCCCTAGCAAACATAAGGGCCTGAGTTCAGTCCTTGGTTCTGCCTCTTTTCCCCCACCCCACTGGATTCTTCCCTTTTTCTTTGATTGATTGATTTTGGCTTCACATATTCTAGCAAGCACTCTAAGCCATTTCTCTGGCCTGGGACTCTATTCCTAAGATCCAAGGCCATGTATGTTTTGCTTAACATGGTATTGACAGTGTAGTAGAACCTATTGGCTGTTACCAATCTTGTTACTGGGTCTGAACCACAAAACACTGAAGATTATTTAAGGGGCTGTCTCTCAGTTTTCTCAATGATCATAATTAGGTGACTAGGAGAGAAATCCATTCAATATGCAGAATAGATACTTTAGGACACTGGAGCCTCCTTATTTAATGTGGTTAAGAAATTCTAGAAGATGCTTTAATCAATAAGGTTGTATTCTGTTGGAAGTAGTGAAGAAGTAGGAAGAGAAAAGGACTTCAAAGAGCAATTCAGAAGTGACTACACAAGAACCCAAGGAGTCAGGGATATAGCTCAGTGGCATAAGTGCCTGCCTGGCAAGTACAAGGTCCTGAGTTTGATTCCTGGTGGGGTGGGGGTGGGGAGTCATAATAGTTTCTGAACCAGAAAAAGATACAAAGAAGAAAAAGAGCAGTTTAGCTGGGAGTCCTGGACATGTATCTTAGGCTAGACAGTAGGTCTTGGTGGGAGGACATTTGCCACCTTGTCACCTCAAGGATAGTAAGGTCTCATCCAGGAATATTAAGGGATCTGGGTAAAGAACTGGTAGACCTGGCCTAAGTTGTGCTTGCTCACTGATGACCCTGCTGGCATCTCTTCAAAGAGATCTGTGGCCTCTTAAAGGACTCAAAACCATTTTCATCACAGTTACATGATGGAGAACCACCATTCAAAACAGAAAATGTGGGAAAGGGGCTGTCAAGGATGAAGGGTCAGTAGTATTGAGAGAAGAAGAGGCTAAAAAAGCGACAGAATTTTCTCTACAAGTCAAGAAGTAAGTTGCTTTCTCAGATCACTCAGTCTTGGGGAAAATTTATGAAGGTAGTAAAGAAACTGGACAAACCAGAAGAAAACTGACAAAGCCCTAGGAAATGTCAATGTACCCAGAGAGAGAGAGAGAGAGAGAGAGAGAGAGAGAGAGAGAGAGAGAGCAAGGATAAAAAGAAATGGGTCTATCCAGAAGAAAGAATGCCCTGGAAAAGAGAAATACTTGTTCTCTAGCAAAGGAAATCAACTATGAAAGCAGAAAACAGTCAAAGAAGAAAAGAGACTAATTTGAGATTAGATAATATCTTTTTTTTTTTTTTTTCATTTGTGCATTTGGTACAGGGTCTCACTATGCAGATCAAACTTGTGGCGATCCTCCTGTTTTCAGCCTCCCCAGCGCTGGGATTACAGGCATGTGCTACCATGCTAGGACTCTGTCACAGACTCATCAAGCTCTGAGGGCAGGGCCAGCTTGGCCTGTAGGACCAGGGACTGAACTCTGGTCCCTGCACCTGTCAAAGCAGGCGCTTAGTTCGCTGAGCTAACTCACTGGCCCTGGAGACTAATTTGAAAAAAGAGGAAATCATTTGGAAAAAGAAAGTGATCTGGAAAGAGAGGAAGCCAATCCTGGAAAGGACAAGTGGAAATGGGAAAAGATTATGAGGTCTGCAAATTGGGCACATTGTCCCTGGATTATCTGTTTACAGAAGAGAAGGATAATCTGAGGAAGACAGAAAACAAGCATCAGAAAAAAGGAGAGTTTAGCAAAGCAAGAGAATAAATTTTGGGCCAAGGAAAGAAAAATGCCTTGTAAAACAGCCCCCAAAAAGAAAGATCCAAGAAAATTAAAAAAAAAAAAAAAAAAAACAACAAGTTTAGGAAACAGGATGAACAGAGGGAGACAAATAGCCAGAGTCTGGGGGGTGGAGGAAACAACAATTTATGCTGGAAAAGAAAGAAACTGGACCTTCGGAGGATGAAATTTTGGGAAATGAAAAAGTTGTCACAAGAAAATAAACAGGCCTGAGAAAAGACAAGAAAATCTTGGAAAGAGGAGAGGAGGGCCCAGAAAGAAAATTGAGGAAAAGAGACAACAATCCTGGGAAAAAGAGAAAGTGGGCTTAGAAAAGGAGGAAAGGGCTAGACAAATAAATGGACACAGAAAGAAGAAGGAGGAAGAGAAGGCGAAGGTGGAGGAGGAGAAGCACAGATCTCTGGAAGTGATACCTTCATCAAAGGAGAATTGAAATTAAAGCTTTCAAAAGAAGTGGACTTTTACTGTGTCTTAGAGATCTTTCTTCTTTAAAAAAATTTTAAAAAAAATTATGTATTTGGTACAGGGTCTCGCTACGCACGGTGGCCAGCTCAGCGTGTCTCGGTGCAGGTAGGGGAGGTCCTTCAAATTGCCCAAACCTATCTGAATATGTTAGCCTATTTAAATACTGCCCCCAAAATGTGCAGCCCAGGGCGCCCCTTCCCCGCCTCCAGCCACGGTAGTGACACACAAAAGTGCTCAGGGAAGGTGGGGTACAAGACAGAAAAAAGCTTTAGAGGAAAGGGCAGTTCCTTGTTGGAAAGACACACTCCAGACTTACAGACCAGAGGCCCTTGATCGCGCGGTTTGTAGCAGCTTGGGGTGACTGTTCAAGCCAGCGGATGCGTCGACTGCGCCATTCTCCGCCGGGACGGAGGACGTGGCTCCTTCCTCCCGGGATCGTAGCTCCGCGTACAGGGCGCTGGAGCGGATGGCGCTTGGATCATCCCATTTCTGAATCGCACTTGGGAGTCTCCGAGAGCTTTCATGAAGTCTGCCCAGCGACAATGAACTAAGTTTAATATCATTATGCGTGGTACTGGGGATTGAATCCAGGGCCTTTGCACGGAACTACATCTCCAACCTTTAAAAAATTTTTATTTTGACACACTGTCTTGCTTAGTCGCTAAATTGCCTCAGCTAGGTTCGAAGTCGCGATCTTCCTGCCTCAGCCTCCCACAGCGCAGGGATTACAGACGTGCCCAGTTTGGCCAAGGCCCTTGGCACCGGCTGCCCTCTCCCGGGGGCAAACCCAGGTACCCTGCTTCATCTGAGTCCTGAGATTGGCTCTATTTACACCCGTGCCTGCGAAGGCGGAGACAGTCCTCTAAGGTCTTGGCAGAGGAAAGTTTCCGGGAAAAGCTCGCTTGAACCCCGGACACTTGTGGGAAATGTAGTCACAGGCACAAAAGCGGAGGACCGGCAGACGTAGGTGGGCTCGGCGGGGTTCCGAGCCCGAGCTGGCAGAGACCTCTGGGAGTGCCGCTCACCCATGCAGTGCGCAGGCGCGGGCTCTCCGCTCGCCATCGTCCTCTTCTTTGTCTGCTGGTGAGTTAAGATTTCGGCTCCGTGGGACCGGGTCTTTTGTGGCCTCAACCTGACCAGGGAGTCTCTCGGGGCCTGCGAAGAGCTAGAGAGGCCCAAGGGTTGGAACCGCCACCGGGGATTGCAGGGCGCGGAGGTTGTGTGCGTGGGGGCAGGGGACCGGAGGACCGGGTGGGTGCCTGGGCGGGTGGCGGGGTCTGGGATCGCAGTGAGGGGGAAACTGGTTCCAAGTTTGTGAGGCGATAGATTGGTGCGGTAGTAACCTCTAAGCCTCAGTTTTCTCATTTCTAATGTAAAGAAGATATTCCTGGAAAATACAAACGGTGTAAGGCTAAGGAATTAAACGGATAAGTGATTTAAAAATTGGTTTTTACGTAGGAAGCAGACCGGTTATGGAATTAATAAAAAGGCAATAATCAGACCGCCTGCCCCTCCCCACCCAAGGAACAAATGTCTCCTAAAAGCTTATGATCGGATGCTTAGACTTAATACTTCGGAGGAACTTTAGTTTCAGCTGCTTTAAGACGCTCAGAATTAAGGAATTGCTTTAAGATATAGTTGCACTACTACACACAGCAGTCTTGGGTGCAGAGGCAAGAAACCTATTTAAGACTCCTTAGTCAAAGGACAGGAGAGTCTAAATCCTAATTTGACCATTTTTCTTCATATCCAAGGTCCTTTGTAAATGTAGTGAAACAATGTTCCAGCCACAAAGACATTCTCTTCTGAAGTATTTGTCACACTTATAAACATATTTTTCAGTAAGATGAAAAACTGAAGTACTAGGATACAGAAATTCTTACAGAAATAATAGTTTTAATACCTTACAGAATTGGTAAAAATTAAGGCTGGCCAAATAGCTCAGCAGATTAAAGCGCCTGCCATGCCCCCCCCCCCACACCCCCAGCATGTGCTGAGAGGGTAATGGACACTGGGCATGTTGGCGAGCCTGCCTGTAATCCCAGCACTTGGGAGGCTGTAAACAGGTGGATCACTACGAGTCTGATCTACACAGTGAGGCCCTATAGACCCTGTAGATCCTGTCCTGAATATGGGGGCGGGGGGGGGGGGAAGGTAAAAGTTAAAAGAAGGGAGGCTTGTGCTTGTTCCTATGACAGCATCCTAAATTTCTGGCCTTGGTCATCTTTTTTTCCCCTCAAGTCCTCCATCTGCAACAATAGTCCACAGTTTTGGCTTCATATGACACAAATACCTAAACAAATGTCTATTTTAAAAAATATTTTATTTATGTATTTGGTACAGGGTCTCATTATGCAGCTTGGACTTGTAGTGATCCTCCGTTATCAGCCTTCCCAGTACTGGGATTACAGGTGTGCACCACCGCGGTACTGGGGACCAAACCTGGGTGCTTGCACTTGCCAGGCAGGCACTTAGACTGCCAAGCTATCTCCCCAGCCCCAGATGTCAATTTTTATTGAAGGCGTGTTCCCAAGCTCCTAATTCATACATCTAATGCCTACTGGATGGAGAGCTCCAACTGGAGGTTACACAGAAACTTCAAATTCATCATACTGAGAATGTCATACTGATAGCTTTTTTTTTCAGTCTATCTCCATCTATTTTCCCTTTGTGTAGTCCCTGTTCCAGCAATTCTTAGCAGTGCCCACGTAGGTTCTAAGGCTCCTACATGTAGGAGAAAAGCTTCTGAATAAGCTTGACTGTTTTATCCCTATTAAAAACTGAAAACTAAGGTTTCTTCAGGATATGAAATGTCTGCTAAATCAGCAAGGGCATATATAATTGTGGGACACTTGTTTTTTATTTTGAAGAGAAAAAATTATAAAAACAATGGTAGAGAATTTCAAAGCAAGGTAATAGAAGATTAACGATGGTTAATATATTGCCTATTGTTATTAGGACAGTTGTTATGTTTAATTTTTCCTAATCTAAACTAGGTAAGATATTATATATCAATTTTTCGAGAGCTCTGAATATTGTCAGTAGTTTCTGAATATTGTCAGAATGCTGATGACCTCACAATTATAAGAAAAATTTTGGGCCACGGAGATGGCTCAGTGGAGTAAGTGCTTCTCTGGCAAGTGCAAGGGCCTGAGTTCAATCCCCGACTCCGCCAAAAAGAAAAAAGAGAAATGTGGGGGGAAATGATACTTAAATATTTGACTTTATTCTGGAGTAAGGCAGTTGGGTGTGGTAGCTCACCCCTGTAGTCCTAGCACTTGGGAGTAGAGGCAGGAGGATCATTGGGAGCTCGAAACCTGGGCTACAAAGTGAACTCAAGGCCAGCAGGAACTGCATAGTGAGATGCTGTCCAAAAAAAGAAAAAAAAAAAAAAGAAAGAAAGAAAGAAAGAAAGAAAGAAAGAAAGAAAGAAAGAAAGAAAGAAAGAAAAAGAAAGAAATCTGGAGCAAGGCCACAAGTGTTACCTGCTCATAGGCAACTGTTGAAATTGCAGTTCTGGCGAACTCTTGATACCTCAGTCTCATAGTTTCTTTTTTGTTTTTTTTGTTAAATCTCATAGTTTCTTGGTGTAACCTAACTTCTGAAAATGAGGTACATTCTGTTTATCTGAAATATGTGGTGTTTTAAGATGGCATAATGGGCCCATTTGCTTACATGTATGCATACACCCGAGGTCCATCATTGCGCATTTCACAGGCCAGCTTTCTTATGCATCTCCAGGAGCTGTACTTCCCATACCCTTCAAAACCTGTGAGGGGGATCTAAGGACTTGGCCTAATTCTGGGGTGCTACTGTGACCCTCAACCATCACATCCAAGTCCTGTGTGATTCTTCAATTTGCAAGTTTAAAGTCACCAACTCAAACAAGAAAAGCAGTGGATGATTGAGAAGAATTGTAAAGAAAGTGTTCTCCAGGTAAGTGAGGATCTGACAGGTATGAGTAGGATAAAGACTCATTGCCATTATTCTCAGAATTAGGAATAACTAAAAAAATTTTTGAAATTCTTTTTTTTTTATTAGCTCATGTCTTTTGAAGTGGCAGTTGCAAGGAATTCTTTAGCTGACATCTCCAGATAGTCTTTTTGTGTCTATGCTTTGTTTTCTTAGAGCCTACCAAACTGGTTGCCCTTTTAACCTTCTTTTTGGATGTCAGCCTCTCTACCTCATTTGCAGCCTTAATTTTTGTAGCCTCTTTCCTATTCTTCCAACATTCCCCATTACTTGCTTCTAGTAGTATACACAGTTATCCCCTGAAGTAAATCTTCATGACCTATAATCTTTGAGAAAGTAGTATGTACGTTTTTTCCCTTAAGTGATTTTACCTTTTTTCATTGTCGTATACTTCAGTTTTTTTTTTTTTTTTTCATAAGATATTGAACTCAGGACCTTGTACTTGTCAGGCAGGTGCTATAGTGCTAAGCTCTTTCTCTGGCCGCCTTTTGCATTAAATCTTACCCCATTAATCTTATTTCTTTTTGTCTTCTAGCTATCACAGTTTACGATTTCTGCACCTCCTATTTAAAAATATTTTCTTTGTTAGTATATGTTTGCTCCCCAGAATGTTCACCTTCCTTGTGTGTGTGAAGTTGTTACTGGTACACATTTTAATCTTGTTTCCATCCTCTGTCCTTCACCTCCCTCACTCCATCTCATGATCCCCTTCCTGTTTGGAAAATAGCTATCTCCATACTTCCTATTATCTATCTTTTTATTTTGCTCTTTGTTTATAATTTGGGTCTTTCATACATGAAACCATGTGATATTTAAGCTTAAATATGTCAGATTTCACTTAACATTATGGTCTTGAGGTGCATGTATTTTCCTACAAATGATTTAAGTTTATTATTCTTTGTAGTAAAGTAGTACTCAATTCTGTACATACACCATATTTTCTTTATCCATTCATATGTTGATATACATATAGACTGCTTTGAAATAACTATTATGAATTGTACTGCTATAAACATGGGCATCACTGTAATATCATATCTAAATTTTTTGAGAATGTACATAGAAAGGGAATAGCTGGGTCCTATAGAATTTCTAGTTTTAGTTTTTTAAAGAATCTCCATACTGATTTCCATAGTGGTGGTACTAATTTGCATTCTCATGAACAATGCAGATGGGATCCTGTTACCTAGCAGCCTCACCAACATTTGTTACTACAGTCAGTCTTTGACTTATGAACATTCAAGTTGCAAACTTTCAGTTAGGAAAGAACTTCGTATTAGGAACACTCATAGATCTTAACAGATCATGGAAGTCACTCGTGTCTGCTGGACACTATCACATTGTGCTTCTGTGTGTATGGTACAGTGTAACAGTAGTAATGTGCTCAATAAGAGCCCAGGATATCTAGATTATAATGCAAAAGCAGTAGTGATGTCTCTGCTAGGAAGTTCAGAGCAATATACATTGTACATTGTGTTAAAGGTGTCTAAGATTCACTTTGTGGGTCTGATGAGTAAATCATGACATTCTCCTGGAACAGAACTCATTTGTAAGTTGGGCACATACTTTTTTTCTTTCTTTTTTTTTTTTTTGCAGAACCAGGGATTGAACTCAGACCCTTGTGCTTGCCAGGGAAGCGCTTATTCTACTGAGCCATTTCCCCAGCCCAAATAGAATGATGGTTTTTGTGGGGTTTTTTGGCGGAACCAGGGATTGAACTCAGGCCCTTGCACTTGCCAGGCAAGCACTTAATCTACTGAGTCCCCTGCCCCCTAGCACTTACTTTCATGATGGTCATTTTTTCTGGGGTAAGACAGACTCTCAGTGTTTTAATTTGCTTTTCTTTTTTTCCCCTTTTTTGGTTTTCTGGGTTTTTGTGTTTTGGTTTTTTTTTTTGGTACCGGGGATTGAACTCAGGAACTTTTTTTTTGTTTTCTGGTTTATTTTTTTTTTTTTTTTTTTTTTTTTTTTTTTTTTTTTTTTTTTTTTTTTTTTTTTTTTTGGTTTTCCCTTTTTTGGTACCTGGAATTCAACTCAGGACCTTTTTCTTGCCCAACAGGCACTTGTGCCACTGAACTATATCTCTGGCCCATAATTTGCTTTCTTTAATGGTCTTTGATGTTGACCATTTCTTTGTGTATTTTTTGGGCGTTTGTATTTCTGAGCAGTAACTATTTCATTTGCCTATTTTTTGATTGGGACTTTTATTTTTTGAGGGGATCTAATGTTTTTATTTTTTTAGTTCATTGTATATTCTAGATATTGGTTCTCTGGTCCTCTACATGAGGAATAACTGGCAAAAATATTTTCCCATTCTGTAGGTTTTCTTTTCATTCTGTTGGTTGTTTTGTGGTGTATAAGCTTTTAAATTTGGTATGATCCCATTTGTTGATTCTTGGTACTACTTCCTGTGCAACTGGGATTCTGTTCAGAAAACCCTTGCCTAGCCCTGTGACTTCAAGAATTTTACCTCCGTTGTCTTCCAGTAGGCTAAGTGTTTCTGTTTTCTTCAATTTATATATTCTTGCTTATCCCTTTTATTCTATCATACATCTATTTTCAGCATTTCTAAAGCATTTTTTAAATATATATATTTCTTGTGCAGGGTATAGGTGTGTCAGTAGTTGCTAAACTTAGTATTCATCAAAATCATGTTAAGTACAGATTGTTGGGACTCTACCCTCAATTTTTCTGATTCAAGAGGTCTGGGGTGGAGCCTGAGAATTTGACATATAAGCTTATGTTTATCATAATTCTTTTCATAGGTATGTTTACTCTAATCGCATTTATTGGCATAAGCAGTATGGCTGGTATCATTTTTATTGTTGCCTCTTATGTGCTAAGCAAGGAGTCTACCATTGAGCTATATCCCCAGGCTAGTTCTTTTATTGCATGTCATGAATTATATTTTGTACTTTGCCTCATCTTTTTCTTTTCCTTTTAATTTTTATAGGGTCTTGTTTTTGTGAATACTAGATAGGATGAACTTTTTATTTTGGGGTGCCTCGAACACAAAATTAAACATAGGGCCTTTTTGTTGAATTTCATTTATCTGCCTCAGGCTTTCAGAATGCTGGGATTTATAGACATGTGCCACCAAAAAATGAATATGCTTTTTAATATGTTCAGTTGCCATTTAGATATCTTATTTTGTGAAATATCTGTGTTAGTTGTTTTCCTATATTAAAAACTAGATTAGTAGCTGTGCATGGTGGAGCCTGTAATTTTAGTGCTCAGGAGGGTGAGGCAGGAGGATTGCCATCAGTTTGAGGCCAACCTGGGATAGTGAATTGAAGGCCAGCCTGCACTATAAAGACTGTGACTCAAAAAGAACAAAACAAAAAAAGATTAGCTCCCTTTTTATTATTGAGTTTGAAGAATTGTATGTGTATAGAGATATAAGTCCTTTATCAATTTATCCTGATTTATCAGCTTATTCTGCCATGTGGTTTGCCTTTCTGTTTCCTTAAGTGTGTATTTGAGGGATATTAGTTTTACTTTAGATAAAAGTTTAGTTGACATAACTCAGTGGTTTAAGCACCTGCCTGGCAAGTGCAAGGTCCTGAGTTTGATCCCTGGCACTGAAAAAAAACAAAAAGTTCACTATTTTTCTTTGATTTATTTTTGGTACTCAATCACAACTAATAAAAGAGCACTGTCTCTAGTTGCACAGTTGTTATAGATGGGTTCAAGTGAAAAAACCAAGTCTTAAAGGCTTACTCTGTAGGTATAATGAGTAGGAACTCTTAAAAGCCCAACAGGCTTATAGTCAGTACTCAGTGTGTTTGAGTTTCAGATCAGTGGATTCAACCCACCTAATCTTGAAAATATTCTCAAAAAACTGCATCTTCAGTAAACATGCACATATTGTTTTCTGTTTGTTAATCCCTAAACAATACAATACAGCAACTATTTAAATAGCATTTATCAGAGTATTAGGTATTATATGTAATTTAGAGATGATTTAAAGTATATGGGAGGATATGCAGAGGTTGTATGCAAATACGCCATTCTTTACAAGGCACTTGAGCATCCACAGGTTTTATTATCTGCAGGGATACTTGAATCAATCTCCTGTGGATACTAAAAGAAGACTGCAGTTATGCTTACTCTGTCTCTCCTCATCCTCAATTCTTACTCCATATAGACAACCACCTGCAGCTCACTTAACTGTCTGCTATTGTGCATTTGTATATTATACACAGCTATTTCACCTATTTTTTGATTTATAGGTATTAGACATTACGAGAGTACTACGAAAGATATAATTTAGAAATGTTAAAAAAAAATTATCACTAGCAGTACCCATACTTCCCATCTTTATGCATCCTAATACAAGTAACATTACAAATTTTATTAAGTTAGTAGTCACCATAAATGATAGAGTGTTTGTCTAGTACATATTTACAAGCATCTAGGTTAAACCCCCAGTACCCAAAAGGAAAGCAAATTAGTTATACACACCTGCAGAAATTATTTGTATTTGTGCTTTTTATTTAGCCTGAGAGACTAGGGTTGAATAATCTATTTTAGTAGCATACTTCTGAAATGTTATTAATGAGTGGAAAAATTTACAGTTATTAGTGATGTTGATGATGATAATATACACATTTATTGGATGCTTACTACATACCACATGGCAAAAATTTTACACTTAACTCTTTCTAATGATGATTTTTTTTTCATATTCTCTTTTAGAAAAAGCTTGGCTAGTTCATGAGCAGACCAGGAGACAACATTAAAGACTTGTGAGTTACGTCTCATCTTTCTCTGAAAATATAGACTGAGGAAAAACTCAGAAAACCTAAGAAATGGGGATATTTTTCCTCTGAGCATTTGACTGACATTGCAGCAACATACACTGATTTTACGAGTATGCTTCTATGTCTAGGAATTAGTTTAAGAGTTTGAAACACAATCTATACTTATATAATTGTGTAAGAAAAACATTTATGTAAAGAGAATGCTATATTTTTATCCTTTTATATAATCACTGCATCTCAGAATAAGCAATGCAAGAAAATTCTTCTATCATAAATTCAACTTCATTACCATACCTGAAAATTTATTGCAAAGAAACCTTATGACTTCAGTAAATGAATGTTGGAAAGTTGTCATCCTTAACACATCTCAGTAGATACTAGGGGAACCTCAGAGAAAGTTCCTGTGCATGACAAAAGTGTTGGAATGTCTTCAGCCTGAATCAGATCTTACTCAGCATAATGAAATTCATATTGGAAAGCAACTTTATGAATGCAAGGAGTGTAGAGGAACTTTTAGCCTAAAGCAAAACTTCATAGAGCACAAGAAAATGCATACTGGAGAGAAATCACACGAATGTACAGAAAGTGGTAAAGTATTCTCTCAGGTCTCATCATTTACTCTACATTTGCGAAGTCATACAGGGAAGAAGTCATATGAGTGTAATAAAAGTGGAAAAACCTTTAGCCAGAAGGGAAATTTCCTTTCTCATCAGAAATATAGTGGAGAAAAACCTTCTGAATATGGGAAGACTTCTATTCAAATGGCAACCCTCATCAGGCATCAGAAAAATCATACAGGAAACAAACCATATGCATGTAAGGAATGTGGGAAAGCTTTTAGCAGCAAGTCATACCTGAGTGAGCATGAGAAAATTCATACCGGAGAGAAACCATTTGAATGTAATCAGTGTGGAAGAGCTTTCAGTCAGAAGCAACACCTCCTTAAACATCAGAATATCCATAGTGGAAAGAAACCCTTTAAATGTAATGAGTGTGAAAAGGCCTTTAGCCAGAAGGAAAACCTCATTAGCCATCAACGAATCCATACAGGAGAGAAACCTTATGAATGTAAAGGGTGTGGAAAAGCTTTCATTCAGAAGTCAGGCCTCATTAGACATGAAAGAAGTCACACGGGAGAGAAGCCCTACACATGTAAGGAGTGTGGGAAGGCCTTCAGTGGTAAATCAAATCTCAGTGAGCATGAGAAAATTCATATTGGTGAGAAACCCTATAAATGTAATGAATGTGGAACGATCTTTAGGCAGAAGCAATACCTTATTAAACATCACAATATTCACACAGGAGAGAAACCATATGAATGTAATAAATGTGGAAAAGCCTTTTCACGGATCACATCACTCATTGTACATGTGAGAATCCATACAGGTGATAAACCTTATGAATGCAAAATATGTGGGAAAGCCTTCTGTCAAAGCTCATCTCTTACTGTGCACATGAGAAGCCATACAGGGGAGAAACCCTATGGTTGTAATGAATGTGGAAAAGCCTTTTCTCAGTTCTCAACTCTTGGTCTACATATGAGAATTCATACTGGTGAAAAACCTTATCAATGTAGTGAATGTGGGAAAGCTTTCAGCCAGAAGTCACATTACATTAGACACCAGAGAATTCATACTCATTAAAATTTCATGAATGCCTTGGATTTTGAAAACTGTTTATCAGAATTTATACATAATAATATTCAAGTTTTGTTTTACATTAGACATGAATGGGGAATTTTCCTGCAGCAATCAAGTTGCTATTTAGTAAGTATCAATATGATGAAATTGTATACCCCTAAAACTCTCACCATAAACATTTTTATTTTTATTTTTTTCTGTAAAAGAAGCAAGTATATTTGGGCATAAACATTATTAAAGCTATACTTTAAGGAAATTTGGGATCTAGTAATGGACAGGTAGGATCTAGTAATGGACATAATTAGCATGGTCCTGGAAGGCCTATGAGGTGCATTAAGACTATAACATATAAGGATTTTCAGATTAGACAAAATTACTTGTTCTGTTACATGTGAGGTTTGCAAAACTGTATTCATCAAAATCATTTTGTAGTTGGAAAAAGGGTAAAATTAGGATAGACTTAAATCTAGAAATGCCTGAATTTAAGGGAAGTTTGTTATCAGTGGAGGTGGTATCTCAGATTAGTAGCAAAATTATGGATCGCCAAAAAAAAAGGTCTGTGTAACTGATTTTTTATATAGCAAAATACTAGACCTCTGCCATAATTGTACATTAAAATATTTATTTCTTATAAATTCTAAATATATTGAAGGCTAGAATGCAATAATCAAATTATATAAGAATTTTATAGGGGATTTTTTTTTTTTTTTTTTAATAAGGACATGTTTTTGTTCTTAGGGCAGGAGAAAATTTCTAAACTAAACTACAGAATATCCAGCAGTTCCTTTTTCTGGTTTTGGTACTGGGAATTGATCCCAGTTCCTATGCAGTATGCTACATCTCCAAACCCACTTTTTGACACAGAGTCTCATTACATTTCCCAGGTGAGGTTTCAACTGATAATTCTGCTTCAGCCTCCCAAATACTGGGATTACGGCTATGTAACACTGGCTTAGCAGTTACCTTTGGGTCTATCGTACATCTATTTTGATCAATTGATAAATAGATATACCCCCAAATCTAAAACATCTACAGAGAGTCTGTTCATTCCAGTATGAATTATGGTAACTAAAAATTAGATACAAGTGTTTGTGAAATAGATGCATCAAATGTGATACAATCACACTACAAAATACTCTTTTTTAGCAGTTACATATAGATTAAATCTATTTGTATGAACTGTAAAAGAGGAAAGAGTCATGTGGAAAGAAGAAAACTGAAATGATGAATACATTGTAAATGATACCTCTATACATTTTCAATGAAATCAAATACTAACCAACCCATGTACTAAGACTTGAGAAAACCCTTTTTACATAAAACTACAAGAATAAATTGGATGGATACACAATGAGTTGCTAAAAGTGGTTACTACTAACAAGAAGATAAGAGGAAAGGAAATGTGCCCAAGCATGGCAGTGAAAGGATACTTCAGTTTTGTGTCTAAATATTTTCATTAAAAAAGATAACCAATTGAATGTAACAAAACAGTTAATTTTGGGTTTTGATAATGTACATATTCTTTTGTTACTAATATTTTATTAAAGTGATAGAGATGTAGAGAATGAGTACATGACACAAGTTCCAATGGTCCCCTTATCTGGGGGTTACATTTCAAAGCCCCCAGTGGATGCCTGAATATATATAGGATCTATATTAATCCTATATATGCCTTAATCTTATATATGGGGTGTGTGTGTGCATGTGTGTGTGTGTGTGTGTGTGTGTGTGTGTATGTGAGAGTCACTTTTGGGAACTGAACCCATGACTTCACACTGAGCTACATTGTCACCCCTTTTTATTTTGAGAGAAGGTCTCATGTTGCCTGGGCTGGCCTTGAACTTAGGATCGTCCTGCCTCAGCCTCTTAATTAGCTGGGGTTGAGGGCATACAACACCATGTCCAGCTCCCAGTTTTTCCTATACATACATACACTTGTGAGAAAGCTTAGTTTGTAAATTAAGCACTATAAGAGATTAATAGTAAGTTGCCATAGAGTTTAGCAATCTCATGATTTTATTTCCTTATATTATGAAGAACTTTTAGGGTTTTTTTGAGAAAGGTTTTCAACTACGTAGTACAAGCTGGCTTTAAATTCACTTATGTAGCTCAGGCTGGGCTTGAAGTGAGCAATCCTGCCTCAGCCTCCCAAATGTTGGGATTACAGGTATGCAATGCCATGCTTGGCTGAACGTTTACCTTTTAATTAAGAGAGACACTTTATTTTTTTTAAATTTTTTTTTCCAAAATTTTATTGATAAACAGCAATGAAACAGTTTCAAATCAAATCGGAAGTACAGTTTCAACAAATAACACGCTGCATATATTCTTCTTAGTGGTTAATTGCTGTACAAGATGCGGACTTGAGATCCTATTTACAAACACCAT
>NW_004524659.1:9179453-9181686 GCF_000260255.1 Octodon degus
AGACAGGTGATTCTGTCCTTGGGTGTGAGCAGAATAGAGGTAATATCACAATTACTATGACTGGAGTAGGAAAAGTCAAAGCTCTCTAGGTGTTTATGTTGACCTTTGGCCTCCAACTTGTCTTAATCTATAATAAAAATGATGCTTTAGTTTCATTTGTCTTTAATTCTTTGTCATATCTCTCATTTGGGTAGTAAATCATGGGTGGGAAAAAGGGTAAAATACATTTAACCTCTTTAGAAATTACAGTACATGTTACATAACACAAAACATCTCAGACTTTTATCTGTCAATTCTGTATGGTGGCTTCCTTAACTGAAGAAGAAAAATCTAGACTTACCACATGATTTAGAAGGATAAATGAAAAGTCCTCTTCCCTATTTTGTAGACTGTTGCTTGAATACTTGACTTAAGAAGGTACAAATCATGGTAGAAATCCCAATTAGGTACTAGAGGGAGAAAAGAGTTTAAGTTGAAAGAGAAGTGAGTGATATGTGGGCACTTCCTGCTGTGTTCAACCTACATCTCTGAGCTCCCTTAGAAAGTGGACTCAATTGAAGAAACCAGTGGAAATAATGAACTCCACTCTCTGGACTTCCTGGGTTTCTGTAAATTGAATTTCCAGAAACTCTTAATAAAGCCTTAAGTCAAAATGTCCAATTAACTGCTTCAGCTATGTGTATCTTTGCCTCCATTTCCACTCACTATTGTTATTCCTAGAACTTATACTGGCTGTAGAAATTCTCCAAACATAGTGAACCCTATTTTCTAAAGTCACATAAATATTGGGCAGCACTGTGGTATGTAAGCATGGACCCATTGTTGGGTAAGGTAGTACACATGTCCTCTTGACCCCTACTTGGCTATACAGACATGAACCTCTGGGCCTGGGATGTTTTCTTACCAAGATACAAAGCCCGGATAGCCTGTGCTAGATTTATTGCCTCATATGGGAATGTCCTCCTCTACTCAAGGCTCAATATATATACCTTGTTCTGGTGAAGAGTATATCACATAGCACCTGGTCAGCCCCATTCCTGAATCTGTGTTGCAGTGGGGACAAGATAGGATCTTTTTATGGCAGAAGAGTAGAGTTTGTCAATGGACAAGTAGTGGTACCCCCTGTCAAAATGGGATCAAGGCACATTATCAAAGTTGATATTTTTGTTCCATCAATGGCTGGCTAAATGGTTTCCCTTGGCAACCTCAATTCCAAGAGGAAAATGGGCAGAAGTGTTTATGGTCCTCTGGAATTAGTTAACTGGTGGAGTGTTTGGTGCTCCTTTAGGGTTGATAACCTATGCATCATATTGCACTTAACATCTGTAAGATGGCTCATCTATGCAAATACCATTACTTCTTTGTACCACAGACTTAACTGGGTTGTATTTCTCATGGGTAGAAAAAGAATTTCAGTATAGTTCACCTCAATGCCACCTTCTTAGGGGATTAATAATTTCATTTTTATTTCCTTTCAGCCCCTGGTATATTCTATTCTAGGTTCTGTCTCTTATTACTTATTTATCCTACGTATCTCATGTTGGTGAAACTAATGCTGTTTTCCATGAGTTTGAGCAACTCTTGGCACACTGCAAAGAACCTGGGGTGGGAAATAGAGTGTCACTCTAGAAGGACTGATGAAGAAGGTACTGGGCTTAGTTTAGGGAAAGAAGACTAATTCCAAGTATGAATGCAGTACTCTTGGCTATTTCTTCCTCAGGATGTTTTCTGTGCCAGGTCCATTATTTTGATATCTCTGGCATGAAGACTGAAGATGGACTTCATAGAGACCTTGGCTGATTTCTTCCTGTCTTGAGAGCTAAAAACATGACACAGTAGGGTTATGAATTAGGACAGTGATGACAATCCGGGAAAGGAGGGCAATGGAGCAGAAGTCTTGAACATGTAAATTCCAATTACCTTAAGAAGGAGTGGGAGCAGACAGAGCGACTCTGAAGCTATAAAAGCCTCAGTCCTCAATTCTGAAAAGAGGTGATTGAAGTAATTTCCTTTTTTTTTTTGCTTTTTAAATTGTGATGACATATACATAAAATTTTCTATTTTAAATATCTTTAAGAGTACAAGTCAGGGGGCAGAGGAGATGGCCCAGAAGAATAAGTGCTTGCCTGGCAAGCACAAGAGCCTGAGATCAATCCCCAGTTCCGCAAAAAAAAAAAAAAAAAAAAAAAAAAAAAATAAGAAAGAGAATCTTAGTAACTAGAAGAAAAAAGAA
>NW_004524659.1:9181925-9186101 GCF_000260255.1 Octodon degus
CCCTAACTTTTTTTTTTTTAAGACTAGGAATTTTACTAAATTATTAAATTACCCAGGTGAGGCTTGAAATTGTGATTTGCCTGACTCAGTCTCCCAGAGTACTGGGATTACATGCTTGGGCCACCATGCCCCGCTATGATTTACCTTCTGACACTTTATCCTACAGGAATTTTTCCAGCTGCTATGATGCTAGGTAGTATCCTTTTAATCTTCCTAAACAAAAGCTATACACATTAAACAATTCCATTTTCCCCTCCAGCCTCTGGTACATTCTTTTCTATCTCTTAAAAAGTTGCTAATTCTAGGTAATTTATGTTAGTGAAATCATACAATATTTGCCCTTCTCTGTGTGGTTTAAAATTCACTTAATGTTTCCAAGGTTCATCCATGTGGTAGCATGTATTAAAACTTTATTCCTTTTAAAGGTAGAGTAATATTCCATTGTACATGAGGTCACCTAAATAGTGAATGTTTACAAATTTTAAGTTATTAAAGTAAAAGTCATGGTCTCAGTTACTCTTCTCTCATTGGTAGGACAGATACCCAACACCCAAAATGAAGAAAGGAAAGGTTTATTTAGCTCTAGTCAGGGGAGGTTTCAGTCCATACTCAGCTGGCTCCAAGGCAGAGAGGCACATGGGAGAGAGCAACCTTTCATGGCTGCAACAAAGAGCAAGAGAAGGGAGTGCAGCAGTTCAGGCAGCTAGCTAGCCTCTCTCCACTCCTTACATCGTAATGCAAATTACCCACCCCAGGGCAGGTGCAGCACCTATACACACACAATAATCACAAACTCCAGAAGCCACCCCAAGCCCAAGAACTGCATGAGGCTTTGGGGGGACACCTGTACATAAACCATAACTGTCCAAAGCCATTAATTGCCCTCAGAGTATTTCCCCTCACTTTGAAAATACTTCCTGCCACTTTCTGGAGCAGTTCTGGAGATCCTCTTTCATTAATGTCTTGATTAGGTAAGATAAAAAATACAGTGAATACAGTTTAGCTGGACAGCATCATCCAATAGAAAGGCATATATATATATATATATATATATATATATATATATATATATGTCTATATCTCCCCATATCCATATTTTTGTTTTCTTTAGAACATCATTGTTTATTCATTTTTTACTAATATATATTTGCATGAATAGACATGCAAATAGTAACATTTACATTCTTTGTGAAACTGGTACATGCACATAAGACATTTTAATTCATTTTTTCTTCCCCTTTCCTCTCTTCTTCCCTCTTTTTTTTTTTTTTTCAGAACTGGGGATTGAACTTAGACCCTTGCGCTTGCCAGGGAAGCTCTTATTCCACTAAGCAAGCTCCCCGGACCTCCTCTTCCCTTCATCTTTTTGATCCCCATCCCACCTAGGAAATATCTGTCTCCCTGCTTCTATTATCTATTGCTACATCTAGCACCACTCTTGAAGTTCTGGGGGCGGGGGGAAGACAAGAGAATGAATAAATAGACAGAAAGCTGAGGTCAGGTGGAGCCTTTTCTCCAGATGGGAAGAAAGGAACTGCTGGACCACCATAGCATATTTATTATACATTTGGCAGGCTGGTGTCATATAACACCCTTTTGCCTAGCAACCTATTTTTTTGATGTTTCAAGCTTGATGTTTTCAGGACTGAACAGCTTAATCAGGTAGCTTATCATCTGCACTCTTTGTTCTTGGGCTGGGCTTGCCTCACCCCAACCAGTATGATCAATTTCCAGCTTCAGTCACGCCCTACAATCTTTTATTTTGCCCCTTATAAGTTGGGCTTCTCGTATAAGGGAAATCATACAGTACTTAAGGTTCTGTGTCTAATTTATTTGACTTAATGGTCTCAAGGTGTGCCTTTTTTCCTACAGATGACTCAGGTTTATCTTTTTATTTTTTCTGTATTTAGGATAGGGTCTACAGGGTGTACAGGGTCTCACCACGTAGATCGGACTCGTAGTGATTCTCCTGCTTTTTCAGCCTCCCATGCACTGGGATTTCAGGTGCCCGTGCTACCACGCCCAGTATCAATTGCTGTCTCAGCATGCCCCGGGGGCGGGGCTGGCCCAGCACAGGTTTATCTTTCTTTATGGAGGAGTAGGACTTCATTGTTTGGAAGTACCATATTTTCTTTATCAATTCGTGTGTTGATAGACATATAGGCTACTTCCAAGATTTAGCTGTTATTGTTGTAGACAGTTGAATTAGATTGAAATATTATAGGCAGTCAGACAGGGGCAGGCTCTCAAGGACACAAGATGAAAGACAAGGTGACTTTGCAACTTGGAAGAGATACACAGTCCCTATGGGTCACACTTTAAGACAAGAAAGGAAACATACAGCTACATACTTCCCTAGGGATGAATATCAGGGATTGATATTCTAAATAAGTGTCAATCACCTTGAAAGAGCCCAAATGAGTTACTAGCCCAACCCTCAACAGGAAGAGACCCTGTCCTGAATTCATGCCAGCTTGCTATGTGACTCACTTCCCCATTTGGTACTGGATTGAATCAATTTTACCTGAGCAATGGTGCTTGTAATCTCATTGGTTGACCACAGTTTTGTCCCACCTCATGCCCACCTAAGCGAGTTCCCATGTCTTCTCCACCACCTTAGGCCCACCTCACCACATGATTTTACTTTATAAAAGTCCCTGTAAGAGACAGCTTCCTGGGGACAACCTTCTTGGGCCCCCCTCCTATTCCTCTCTCAGACAGGAGCATTCTTTCCCTTAATAAATATATTCTGCTCATAACCTCCATTTGTACCAAAAATTCATTCTTCAGTTTTAGAGAACACGAACTTGTCCCAGGTATCTTTTATTTATTTTATTATTATTTTTGTTGTTGTTGTTGTTGCTGTTGTTGTACCGGGGATCGAACTCAAGACCTTGTACTTGTCAGGCAGGCACTTATGCCGCTGAGCTATCTCCCCAGCCCCCAGGTATCTTTTACGTTGGGAGATTATTTTCCCCCTATATCATTTGGAGGTCATTCACCCGACATCATTTTTTGTTCCCTGTGTCATTATGAATTGTGCTGCTGCAAACATGGGTTGCATGTATCACTGTAATATAATGTCTTTAAATTCTGGGGAAAGATACCTAGAAGGGGATAGCTGTGTCACATGGAATTTCTATTTTTAGTTTTTTACAGACTCTAGATATAGATTTCCATAGTGGTGCTACTAGTTTCCCTTCCCCCAACCATGTAGAAGGATTCATCTTTTTTCCACAGTCTTGCCAGTATTTATTATTAGTATATTTTCTCTCTCTCTCTCTCTCTCTCTCTCTCTCTCTCTCTCTCTCTCTCTCTCTCTTTGTGGAACCAGGGATTGAACTCAGGCCCTTGCACTTGCCAGGCAAGCACTTATTCTACTGAGATATCTCCCAGGCCCCTTATTAGTATATTTCTTGATGTTGGCTTTCTTTCTGGGGTAAGATGGAATCTCAGTGGTGTTTCAGCTTGGAGTTCTGTAGAAATGTTGAGTATTTTTTCATGTATTTATTTGCCATCTATACACTTTTTTGTGAGCTCTCTATTCATTTTCATTTGCCCATCTTTTGAATAAGTCTTTTGTGTTGGGGAGGGGGTCCTAATTTTTTTTTTATTTCTTTATATATTTTAGATATTAGTCCATTCTTTGAGGAATGGCTGGCAATTTTTTTCCCTCCATTCTTTGGGTCTTTTTCACTTAGTTGTTTATTTTTCTGTGCAGAACCTTTCTGACTTGATATGATCACATTTGTTGATTCTTCTCATGACTTCTGACTGCAACTGAGGACTTCTCCTGTATACCATGTCTTTTTAGAAAGTCCTTTCCTACACCTACAATGTCAAGAAATTTACCTATATTATCTTCTAGCAGGTTAAGTGTTTTTATTTTAATAGTTCTTTGATGATCTATTTTGATTTTAAGTTAGTGCATGGCGAGAGATACGTGTCTAGATTTAGTTATATGCATGTAGATAGTCAGTTTTCCAACCATTTAATAAAGAAACTTTTTCTTCTAGTCTATGTTTTTGGCCCTTTTGTCAAATCCCTTTTGCCCCATCCCTTTTGTCCAAGATTTAGTCAAAGACAGTTGAATCAGGGGCCGGGAAGATAGCTCAGTGGAATAAGTGCTTCCCTGGCAAGCGCAAGGGCTGGAGTTCAGTCCCCAGTTTTGCTAAA
>NW_004524659.1:9187121-9192702 GCF_000260255.1 Octodon degus
CTTATTCTACTGAGCCATCTCCCTGGCCCCTGTGTGTTGATTTTGTATCCTGCTATATTACTGAATTTGGTTATTAATTCTGAGAATCTTTTCATGACTTTTGCAGTATTTTATGTAGAGGATCATGTCATATGCTAGTATTTTGCTGAGAATATTTGCATCTCTATTCATTGGAGAGATTGTTCTATAGTTCTCTTTTTCGGTTAGGTCCTTGTCTGGTTTTGGAATCAGAGTAATGTTAGCTTTCAGGAGGGACTTGAATACCCCCTTCCTTTCAATTTCATTAAAGAACCTGAGGAGCTTTGATGTTAGATCTTCATTTTTGTAGACCTCATCAGTGAATCCATCCAACCAGGGATTTTCTTAGTTATTAATTACTGCTTCAATTTCATTGCCTGTTATTGAGTTACTCAGCGTTTCACAATCTTCTTGCCTCAGTTTTGGCAATTCATATGTATCTAGTAATCTATTTCTTCTGTATTGTTTAGTTTATTAGTGCACAGGTTTGTGAAGTAGTTGTTAATCTTATTGACTTTGGCAATATCTGTTGTGATTTCACCTTTTTCATTTCTAATTGTGTAGATTTTGGTTTCTCTCTCTCTCTCTCTGCTTGATTTGTGTTAGGGTTTGCCTATTCACTTTAAGAACCAACTCTGATTTACTGATTCTTCATTGTTTTTCTTTTGGGGAGAGCTCAATTTTATTGATTTCTGCTGTACTCTTTACAATTTCTATCCTTGATATATATATTCATCCTTGTACTAGCTGTAGGGTTGGATTGTTCTTGTTTTTCTAGGACCTTCAGGTGTATTATTTATTTCAGCTTGCTCTATTTTTGTGATGTGGGCATTCACAACCATGGACTTCCCTCTTAGGACTGCTTTCATTCTGTGAAAGGCAAGCTTGCAGAAATGTTATGTTATGTTCTCACCCACGTTATTCACCAGATCTGGCAAAGTCAATTTCTGACTCTTCAAATGACTATAAAATGGAAACATTTTGAATGAGTTCAGCACATTGACGCAGCCACAACAACAAAACCAAAAACATAAAAGAGGCCTTCCAGAACAGCTTTAAAAACAAGAAAAAAAAAAAAAAAACTGCTTCAGAAAGTGCCAAGAACAATGTGGTGTGTGTATACCATAAATTTTTTTTGTATACCATAAATTTTTAATCTGTTAATTTCTTGATGGACATTTAGCTTGTTTCCATCTTTAGAAAGTAAAAAATAAGGTTCTCTAAAGTATTAGTTACTGCTCTTCTTTTCAATATATATACCCTAATGAGGAACTAGTGGATCATTCAGTAATTTCATGTTTAGCATTTTGTCAAACCTCCAAGTTGTTCTATAACTGCAAAACCAACAATGCACAAGGTTCCAATTTCTCTACATCTCCACCAAAACTTATTTCCAATTTTTAAATAATAGACATCCTACTAGGGTTTCTTTTATTGTTGTTGATGATGATGATGATTTTATTTTGTTTGTTTTTGAGATAGGGTCTCATGTAGTCAAGGCTAGCTTTGAACTCACTATGTAGCCCAGGATACTGCATTTTCCTAATGCAGGTTTCATCATGTTGAATATCTTTTCATGTGCTAATAGTAGTTCCAGGCTGACCCTGAACAATTGGTATGATAACCCCCCCCCCGCAATCATTAGAGGCCATTGTCATCACATTTGGTTCATAACTCTCTCCTCCTCCTTCTTCCCCCTGCAATCATTAGAGGGCTTTGTCATCACATTTGGTTCATAACTCTCTCCTCCTCCTTCTTCCCCCTGCAATCATTAGAGGGCTTTGTCATCACACTTGGTTCCCAACTGTCTCTTCCTCCTCCTCCTCCTCCTCCTCCTCCTCCTTCTCCTCCTCCTTTTTCTCCTCCTGCAATCATTAGAGCTCCCTCCTCCTCCTCCTTCTTCCTCTCTCTCTCTCTCTCTCTCTCTCTCTCTCTCTCTCTCTCTCATATCTTGGGATAGCATCTCTCCCAGTTGTGCAGGGCAGGCTTGAATTTGTGATCCCCTTGCCTCAGATTCCCATTGTGCTAAAATTACAGACCTAAGCCAACATAACTAGCTGTTTTTTTTTAAACATCAGTTACACATACACACAAAATTGTGAATGCAGTTTCTCTCAATACTTAGAGCACAAGTAACACCTAAATCTCTCTACCCCATATTCTTCTTGTCTCCTACAAAACTGGTTTGACTTTCCCCTCATTCTCTTGGGCACTCACTGTTGATACAAAAATCAGTTATTTCACAATAACACGAGTCTTCTTCCCAATTTTAGAAACTATTCTCTCTTTGCTTCCCTGAACTTGTCAAACATTTAATGGATTTTTCCCTTTAACCTCCCCAGTCAGTTGGCAGTTAGTTTTCTTCTCCCCACCTTTCCAAGCCTCTCTCACTACTTTTGGGTCTCACCACCTCTGTTCCTACAAGCATTCTGCACCAAGCAATACTAAACCCAACTTCATTCCCAAACAAAGTCTGAAACTGTGCGCCAGGTGTCTGCGTCCACATTTTAAGGGTTCACTAGCACCCCTAGAAATCTCCGAGGCATGCCTCAGCAAAAGCTTATCTCTGAAAGACCACTTTTAAATAGTGTAGTATCCGTTTCCCCTACTCCGAACTACATTTCCCAAAAGGCTCAATAGTGCGTATTACCTTCCTATGCAAATATCAACTCTTCTAGAGGCTGTCCAACTCCTACGGGTAGCAGGGAGGGTTCGGAAAATGAACACGCACTGTTGTGGCCTTCTTTGGCAGTCATGACTGGAAACTGAGCTTGGGTTCTGTGAATCCTTCAGGGTGTGTTTCAGTGTGATGTGTAATTATGGTCGCCCGGCCGCAATTAGCCGCAGATAGAATCCGGTTGATCGGGAGCCATCTTGGATTCCCCAGCATGTCTTTCACTACATTTCCCAGAAGACTCCTCGGCCTCTCGCGGGAATTCAGCTTTGCAGTCACGCGCTGGCGGGATCCTTGGGATTGCACGGAGAACTACCTCAGTGTTCTACTGGGTAGTGTCTCTTTAGAGAACCTTGGGAGGCCTAGGTGAGTAACCTGAGGGTAGGGCAGGGCAGTAGCGGGAGCCTTGGTTTTGAGCAAAGGAGGAGTCAAGGTTTAATAGCATAGTTGGGGCTGTGTGGTGGTTTGTGATGAATGATTGTGGGCTAATAACGAGCTCATTTTATGATTGGTGTTTGTTTTTAATCCTAATACTGGTGCAGATATTGTGTTGGGGTGTGTGTGTGAGAGAGATGACCACGTGCGGCTTTGTGTGCGTAACTGGGGAAGCTTGTGACTGGGTGTTACGATGTAGTTTGTCCTCGTAGTTGTGCGTGATTGTGTGACATGACTATGTGTAAGTGTACAGGTGGTAATACTTGTGTGGTGTATTAATGTGAATACGTGGTTGTGATCATGAAGTTGACCAGGTGCCTGCCGCTGTGCCATACACGTGACAATGCTTTTGTGATTGAGTGACCCACTGTTAAAAGTGATGTTGTGGTTAGGCGACCTTTTGAGACCCCGCATGTGTCACCCTGCTAGTTTGGGTGTGGGTTTCCTCTAGCTGAATGTCCTCATTATAGGTGTGTGTAAAGTTTTATCATGTCTGTGTGTGCATATCTCTTTAAGCACGATAGGATACTGTAGTTTTTCCCCTTTTTAGAACTGCATGGGAGAATTGTCTTACTGTCCTTTGCCTTTTATTACGAGTATATATACAACTATATTTGTGAGATTCATTTGTTAGATATGTGTTTCATTCCAGTTCTTTGCTATATTGTATTCTGTATTTTTAGTACACCTGCTCTTACTTATTCCCTCTAGTAATGATGGAAATTTGATTTATAGTTTTAAAAAATTTTATAAATAATGCTGCCTCGAACTTTCTTTTACATAGAGTGCACATGTATGAGTTTATCTAACAGTATTGTCAGGTTATATGATACTTTCCACTGTACTAAATAGTGCAAAATATATGTCAAATTGGATGAATGAATTTACACTTTCATGGCAATGTTTGAAAATCTTGTTGCTGTATATCCCTACCAAAAACATTGTTAAGACCATGTAGCATATACAAGTAAGTAGTACAGTGCACGTGCAGGGGCACACACCTATGGGAATTGAACTCGGGGCTGCAGGCTTGCCAGGCAGGCACTGTGCTGCTGAACTACATCCCTGGCCCTCTTAAAGAAATTTGCAAGGATCCCAGATGGTTCCCTTATGTCCCTCCTCAGTCATCTTTTCCAAAATCACTATTTAGCATTCTTATAAGTTTTATCCATTTTTGTACTTCTTGTATGTGTGTGTTGTATGTTATGAGTCGGTGCTAAAAGAAATGATGAGAAGACCCGATAAATATAGCTTCAGAAGTCTCACTGAGAATAGTCTCTCTCCAAGTGAGCCCAGAGCCTCAGAAGCATCTCACTTTTATTGAGGGCTAAAGGCAGGCTAAGGAATGTGCATAATTACTTAAGTGAACACAAACTACTCTCTCTATTGACTTCCACCATTTGCCTAACACTAGGTCCACACAAATGCTAGCTGATAACATCCCAAGCAAGGGATCAAGGAACAGAGAGCCAGCAGGAGAAGCTGTTATCTGCAACCTTGAATCTTAGCTTTCTGGGATTTACAAGTGAGAGACAGCAGCTCTCCCTGGGCTCTGTCTATTGTTTCCCCGCTCCCTTGGGACATTAGGCTTTTGTCTTATATCTATATTTCTATATGTGTGTATATGGAATAATATAGGATGTACTCTTTTTTCCCTAGCTTCTATTTTTCCATATTGTTTTTATGAAATTCATCCATGCTGTTCAGCATAATTGTAATTACTGTAGTTCTCATTACATTTTGGGATATATTGCAACATATTGATTACACTGTTGATGGATATTTGAGTAATTTCTAATTTGAGACTATTGGAAATTATGTTGCTGCCATGAACAGCCTAACGTGTTTTTTTTTTTTTTTTTTGTTTTGTTTTGTTTTGTTTTGTTTTTTGGCGGGACCAGGGATTGAACTCAGGCCCTTGTGCTTGCCAGGGAAGCGTTTGTTCCACTGAGCTACCTTCCTGGCCCCTGTAACGTGTTTTTGATAAATATATGAAAGCTTTTCTGTAGGGTCAGTTCTTAGAACAAATAGATTATAAAGTAGGTGCATATTTAATAGATACACACATTTCTCATGTGATTATTCTAGTAATATACTTCAGCCAGCATTGTGTGAGAGTTCAGTTGCTCTTCCTTGTTATCTATTATTTTATACTGTAATCTCTTTTTTGTTGTACAGTGGGTTTTTATAGTTTGAATTTGGATTTCTTGATGTGTAATGTTATTCAGTACCTTTTTCATGTGTTTATTGGCCATTTGGATATCCTCTTTTTTGACATATCCACTCTGGTATTTTTGCCAGTTTTCTCTGTTTTAAATTTTTTTTTTAAGTTTTATTTTATTTTTTTTTAAATTTTATTTATTTATTTATTTATTTGTGTGTGTGTGTGTGTGTGTGTGTGTGGCCAGCTCAGCCCACCAGGGGGCGGGGCTGGCTGGCATGTGGTGCTGGGGG
>NW_004524659.1:9194862-9197064 GCF_000260255.1 Octodon degus
TTTTGACGGAACTGGGGATTGAACTCAGGCCCTTGAATTTGCCAGGGAAGCACTTACTCTATTGAGCCATCTCCCTGGCCAAAATTTTTTCTTTACTTTTTTTTTTTTTTTAATCACAACTATGATGTCTGTATCTTTTGTATATGTGTAATTTGCTTGTATGCAAACATTCATTCTCCAAGCCATGTCCATCCTATCCAAATCCAGGTAGTTCCAGACCAAAGCCTGACTATAGAATTGAAGATGGTTAGAGATTTTCCCATTCTTCTCACTGATGGCCCCAAGTGTTTATGTGGGTTGAACACAGGGGAATTGAGCATTATGGGTGCTGTGAGGAAAGAAGAGTTTGATGTATCTTCTTTTACCTCTCTCAGGTCTGTCCTTTTCCAACACAGGAACTCAGAGGAAGTCATTTCCTACAAATATCAAAGCCATGGCTCAGGTGAGATACTGTTTCCTTTTGCTGAAATAGAACCTTTTTACCTCTAGTACATATATACACAATTACTTTTCCTCATTATGAGACTTTTTGCTTTGAAAAACCATTCAGCTGGACATGGTGTGCACACCTGTAGTCCCAATACTTTGGGAAGCTGAGGCAGAAGGACTCCAAGTTTCAGTCTAGCCTGAACAATTTATGAGACCCTGCCTCAAAAATGTGGGGCTGTGGGGGGTGATGCTTAGTGTGAAGGCCCCATGTTCAATTCCCAGTACCAAAACAAACAGAAAACCTAACCAAATCCTTTAAATTTAGTTCAAAGCAATGCAAAAATACTCTTACTCTTGCTGTAAGGAAAGAATCTCTAATAAGTTAACTCAAAAGTTTCTCTGTTAGTGGAAATACCTATAGAAAAAAAAAGTTAGAAAATTGTTGTTAGTTAATCAAGTATAGTTTTCTCAAAAAGGAATTTTAATAAGAATTTTAAAGTGCAGTTTTAAAATTCATCAGAAAAATTTTGGTCAGTTTTGAAAGAATGCTTTTTAAAAATTGTGAATCACTTAATATAAAAATGGTCTAATCGAAAGCTGGCAATGGTGGCACGTGTCTAGTTCCAGCAACTTCAGAGGTTAAGTCAAGGAGGCTGTGTTGAGCCCACGAGTTTGAAGCTGGCCTTGGCAACATAGTAAGATCCCATTTCTTTCTATTCTTTTCTTTTTATTGTATTTAGGACAGGGTCTACAGGATATACAGGGTTTCACTATGTAGGTTGGACTTGTAGTGATTCTTCTCTATTTTCAGCCTCCCAAGCACTGAGATTACAGGCACATGCTACCACAGCCAGTCTCAATGTCTCAGTGTGCCCCGGGGGCGGGGCTGGGATGGCATGCCTGGGATTGAACTCCAACCGCTGCACTCTGCCTAAGCAGGCGCTTTAGTCCACTGAGCCATCTGGCCAGCCCCTTATTTATTTATTTATTTATTTATTTGTTCATTTATTTTTTGAGACAGGGTCTCACTCTGTAGTTTGGGCTGGCCTTGTGCTCACTTTTGTAGCCCTCGGGCTGGTCTTGAACTTGCAGAGATCCTCCTGGCTCAACCTCCTGAGTGCTGGGATTACAGGCATGTGCTACACCACCTGGTTCCGGGGCTGCAAGTTGGGAGCCCTCATCTGGGGCCGAGACCACACAGCATTTGGGTCTGGGGATTGAATTTGGGTCCTTGTGCTTGCCAGGTAGGTGCTTATGCCCCTGAGCTAGCTCTCTGGCTCTGTGATCCCATTTCTTTAAAATAAAATAAAAAAAAATTAAAAAGATCTGTTCTGGACTAGGTTTGGAACTTTTTAAACACTGGTTACTGGTGTCCCTTTCAGGATACTCAACAACTCAGAGCCCCTGGTAATTTACCCTCCTTTTCATTGAAGTTTACATGTTCATGTGCCAAGTCCTTGAACATCTCATACCTCATACTTATGCCAGAAATCTTGATAAATCAAAAGTACGTTTCCCACATTGTAAATGGATCTCATTTATTTGGACAGTGATTTGGTGGGCTGGAAATGATTGGGGTAACTTAGAGGGAAAACCGGAAACTTCACAAACTGATTTTCAAGTAGGAAAATATGTGTGATGATTTTATTCAATTTTATTGTTTATATATATGGCAAGATTTCCTGGTTTATGAAGGTTTTCTTAAAATATTTATTTATTTGCTTATTTAGTAAGTTTTTTGAGGCAGGGTCTTACTATATAATATAGGCTGGT
>NW_004524659.1:9197805-9200004 GCF_000260255.1 Octodon degus
TTTTTTTTTTTTTTTTTGGTGGAACCAGGGATTGAACTCAGGCCCTTGCACTTGGCAGGCAAGCACTTACTCTACTGAGCTAACTCCCCGGCCCCCAATAGAATTGTTATGGTTTGTGTCTAGTTGTCTCCCCAAAGCCTCATGCTGGGGAGGTTTCTTCTGGGAAGAAGGACTGCATTGGTTTTTGGGCTCTGGATGATTTATGTTATGGCTTGGCCCAAAGTTTGTCTGAATTTTGCTCGTGTCCAAAGACTTTGTCTGAGACTGAGTTTAAGCATGGTGGACTGATTAATCTTTCAAAAGATATTTCAAAGCAGCCAAATAATGAGGCAGTAGCATGGCTGTTACTGGGGGCTTTTAGCCAGATTCATGTTGAGAATCAAGAGCAAAGAGAACAGCAGGATGATGTGAGTTTGGCTAGAAGGGAAGCACCAGGAATGCTGTGGAATGCAAAGACAGAGCTGAGAAGATCTCCATTGCTGAGAAAGAACCAGAGAATCAAAAAGATGGCCTGAGGGCATTACTGGAGGCAGCGGGTCTCCATCCTTTGCAGCCTCAGAATTGCAAGGGAGAGAAACTTTGCCTTGAGGAAGCCGCAGAATCCCATGTTCCAGAATGGTGGCAGTGGCCACACTAGGTTCCAAACTGGAGCCAGCATGGAGAATTTGTTCCTGGGAATCAGGGTTATAGTGTTCATCAATCCACGCACTCTACTCCTACAGCCAAGAGAGAAGGAAGCCTGGCTACTGCTCCAGCTGGCAGCAGACCTTGGCATCATCCATGTGGTGTTGGTTTTAGGCACGTTCAGAATGCAGGAGTTCTGAGGTTAAGAAGCCTTCCACCTTGATTTCAGAAGAAGGCCTGGGAGGCCAGGCTGTGTGCCCCTGAGAGGGTAGTGTGTAAAGCTGTGAGTGAGAAGCCTATTCAATGGAAACCCCAGAAGTTTGGAAAAGCCAGAAATGTGGATTATCTAAGGGAAACTGCAAGGAAGGAGCAAAGCCAGCCTAAGAGAGCAGCCATGGGAGCTACAACCACCAGCAGTGCTATGGGGCGAAGCAACATGGAGCTCACAGTTTGCCACAGATTGCTTCAGATGCTCCACATGGACCTACAGGATTTAATGTTTGCCCTGTTGGATTTTGGACTTGTGTTGGTCCCAGTGCTTGGTATCTTGCTATGTGTACCTTTTGGAATGGTAATGTTTATCTTGTGCCTTTGAATGTTGCAAGTGTTTAACTTTTCTTTTATACAGGGGCTCACAGCTAAGAGTTTGCCTTGGCTATGGGAGGAGACTCGGGACTTGGATTTTTCAACAGTGTTGAAACTGTTTGGACTTGGGCAACTCTTAGAGATGGACTAAAATGGCTTTTGCACAAAAGGATGTGCATGAGACTTTACGGGGTCAAGTAGCGGGATGTTATGGTTTGTGTCTGGTTGTCTACCCAAAGCCTCATGCAGTCAGGGCAGGGATTTCTAGAGTTTGAGATTAACTCATGTTCCACTGGGATTATGAGTCTTAGTACTGCTGGAATTATGGGTGTGAGTGCTACACCCAGTCTGAGGTGGATAGCCTGAATGTAATATAAGACAGATAGAGAGACACACTTCTTCTCTGTTGCCATTGTTGCTGTTCTGCTGCTATGAATTGCTGCTCTCTGCCATGTGCCAGCGTGCCCTGGAGCCAGCTGAGTATGAACTGAAACCTCCAGTAACTGAGCTAAATAAACTTTTCCTTTCCTTCATTTTGAGTGTTGGGTATGTGTCCCGGCAATGAGAGAAGAGTAACTGAGACAAGAATATTATGGGATGAGAAATAAAAATACTTATAAAGGGGCCTGGGGAGATGGCTCAGTGGAATAAGCACTTCCCTGGCAAGCGCAAGAGCCTGAGTTCAATCCCCGGTTCCGCCAAAAAAAAAAAAATGCGTATAAAAAGCACTTTATTAATTTTATTGAGAAACAAGTAGCAGTGAGACAGTTTCAAAACCGATTAATAGGACAGTTTCAATAATTAATACATTGGATATTGTTGTCTTTGGAGTGGTTATTCATAGTACAAGATGCAGACGTGATATCCTGTCCAAACACTACTAGTACAAATCTTTCTTCTCAGTGAATTAAGGGAAAGTAGCTGTGTATTTATCCTAACTATTTTGTATATACAGATACAAAATAGTCCTTCATTTGTTTTTTTTTTTTT
>NW_004524659.1:9200104-9202271 GCF_000260255.1 Octodon degus
AGTCCTTCATTTGTATCCTCTTTTTTTGTTTAGTTTTGTCAGAGATGGGTATATTCCATTGTCACTTAAATATTGTAGGTGTATGAATTCAGCAAAATAATCCAAGTTAGTCTAGTAGTCCATAATAGTAGTGGGTTATCCATAGGACTGGCAATGTCAGAAGTTGTTGACTTGAGCCTTTTACAGCTCAGCATATTAATATGGCTTTACGTTTCATACCTCATTTTTATACTTTTCTGCTGGATGGTTAAGACCAAGATGAAGCAAGATCTATAGAACAAGAAATGTAACTTTTGTATCTGATAAGGTCAGTCAAACCCCCTCAGAATTTACCCTGAAACTGTGTACCGCAGTTTGTAGATCCTTTGTCATTGTCAGCCATGTGAATGAGTCAATTTGCTCTTTGTGAAAGCCTGAGAGAATGTTTTCTTTTCATGTGACTCTCCTTAGGCACACTACATCATCCATCGATCACTTTCCTTTTTGGCCCCATAATCTCCTTGATCAGAAAATTTGGGATACTTGATGGAAAATACCTATTCCATGCTATATCTAAGATGTTTGATATTCAGATAGTGAGGTTACGCTCAACTACCTGTGCTATAGGGTCATAATATCATTAAGCTTTTCTTCTGGAGGGTTAACAACTTAAGTTTGCAGACCAAAAATTAGAGAAAAAGAAGAACTGCAAGGACAGCCAACATTTTGGCCCTAGCCTTTCAAGGTCAGTGAGGACTCAGGACATAAGCAAACCTGTACTATAACATCCTGTAACTCAGTTGTGTCCCAAATTTTATTTTATTATTTTTAAATTTCTCTTATTTGATACAAGTACTAACTATACAGCTTGGACTTGTAGTGATCCTCCTGTCTCAGACTCCCCAGCACTGGGATCATAGGTGTGCACCATGCAAGACACACCCATGGTTCCAGGGCCAGTGCAGCATGTGGTACTGGGGATCAAACCTGGTTCCTTGCACTTGCCAAGCAGGTGCTTAACACCACTGGGCTATCTCCCCAGCCCAAAAGCATTTATTTTACAAAAATTCTCATTATACAATAGTGACATGAAAATGAATCACAGTCATCTACAAATTTAATTTTCTAAGATGATTCTTTTTTGTTTAGTACTCATGATTGAACCAAAAACCTTTGCCCTAAGTTGCATCCTCAACCATTTTTTAAATTTTTAATTTTGAAATAGGATCTAGAGGCTGGGGAGACAGCTCAGTTGAATAAGTGCTTGCCTGGCAAGTGCAAGGGCCTGAGTTCAATAGCCGGTTCCACCAAAAAAAAAAAAAAAAAAAAAAAAGGATCTTGCTCAGTTGCCTACACCAGGCTCAAACTCGTGATCTTTTTGCCTCAGCTTCCCAGAAAGCTGGGATTACAGGTGTGTGCCACCATGCCTGGCTGATAAAATATTTTTAAAGCCATTTACATTTGTTTCAAGTGAGGTAAAACTATTCCATTCTTGATTCATTACCAGTTCCACTCCCAGAAGGGCACTGCCATTGTATCTTTTTTCTCAGTACTAGGACCTTTACACTGAGTTGTGTCCCCATCTCTTTTCATTATTTATTTTGAGGCAGGGTCTCACTAAGTCAGTAGATTATCCAGGGTAGGCTCAATTTGGGATCCTCCTGCTTCTGCTTCCCAGAGGACTGAGATTAGAGGTATGTACCATTATGCCTGATTTTGCCATTAGATTGTGAATAAGCCTTAGCTCCTGTTTCTAATGAATCTGATACTCATTATCGCCTAATTTCCTACAAAGTCACAGGCTACATTAAATTCCCATATTATACCTTTCATTTTTCCCAACTCTATTAGAAATTATCTCTATTAGCTTAAATCAGTTGTGTCACTTTTTTTTTTTTTTTTTTTAATTAGAGATTGAACTCAGCACCTCCTTAAATAAGCTACATCCCAAGTCTTTTTTAATTTCTGATACAAGGTCTCACTCTGCTGCTGAGCCTGGGCTTGTGATAGTAGTGGTACCTCAGCCTACCAGAGTACTGGGACTAATGCATGTGCCACCAAAACTAGCTAATAGTATCACATTGTTATAATTGAAACATCATTCGCTCCCAAGTTAATTCATGGCTGGCTGGCTCTCTTTCTTCCTCTCTCTTTTCTTTCTTTCTTTTCTTTCTTTTTTTTTTTTTTT
>NW_004524659.1:9203346-9218082 GCF_000260255.1 Octodon degus
TATTTATGTGTGTGGGGGGCAGCTCAGCCCACCAGGGGGCGGGGCTGGCTGGCATGTGGTGCTGGGGGATTGAACCTCGGTCCCTGTGCTTTGCTAAGCTTGTTCTAAGTAGGTGCTTTAGACCACTGAGCCATCTCACCAGCCCCACTCCTCTGATTCTTGATGCCTTTTATATGATATGTTGTCTTCTGTGGGTGCTTTTAATGTTTTATCTTTATCTTTTATTCTGAAATTTTACTTTTAGCTGTTCGGGAAAAGGGGAGGAGAAAGAAGATCACATGGTTTTGATAGTTTATTATGTATCAGATATCATGCAAAAAGCATTGTGCAAATAATTTCATTTAATTGAAAAATTCTTCTTAGATATATTTTGTCTTTTCCTTGCTTTATTTAGATAATGAAAGTGTCCCAGTAAACACAGGCTGTTTTGTCTAGCGGGATCAGAAGGATGTGGAAGTACAATGATTCTGTGGTGCTTGTTTTTTAAATCCTCTTCTTGTATTCATGTGCTCACTGTATTTCACTTCTTGTACTTTAATCTTTTTCTTCCTGGTACCACATGACAAAAAAAGGTTTAATTTTTAATCTTTCTTTTTTTTTCCTGCATAAAACTCTTATTAATTAAGTCATATGCATGATTGTTGTTTCAGGAGTCAGTGGTGTTCAGTGATGTATCCATAGACTTCTCTCAGGAAGAGTGGGAATGCCTGACGAATGATCAGAGAGATTTATACAGAGATGTGATGGTGGAGAATTACAGCAACCTGGTTTCAGTGGGTAAGGACATCTATCCATAAGAATTGAAATTCTGTCCTTAGAAGGTTTTTTTCCTCTGATGTGAAATGCTCATTTACCTTTCAAGTACCAGTTGGATCTCAACATCCTATGTCTGCAAAAATATTCTGAACATTGTAGAGTTAGAAAAAGGAAGCTACATTGAGTTATAGAAGACATTTCAAATCTTCTGTTAATGTTTATTAGTCTGTTGTACCTTTCTGAGACTAATACTGTATTACCTTTCTTTACAGTGAAGAGCTTGGATTTGAATTCTGAGACATTTTTATCATACATTTATCTCATTACTTTTTTTTGTAAGCAGGACTTTGCACTTCTAAACCAAGTATCATCTCCTACTTGGAGCAAGGAAAAGATCCCTGGTTGGTTGAGAGAGAGCTAACAAAAAGCCAGTGGCCAGGTAAGTGAGTACAACAGGGATGATCCAGTTGGTCAGTGCAAAGACTGCTTTCTTTACTGCTACCTGGAAATAATCCTTCAAAAGCTTTTGGCTTAGTGTTGGGGGTTATAGGTCAGTAGCACAATGCCTTCGTGGTAAGCACAAGATCCTGAGTTCAATTCCAGGTACAAAAAACCCCAAGAACAATAACAAAAGCTTTTGGCATAGTCTACAAGTAAACATAAGACCTTTTCTGATTAACTTACTTATTCCCCATACCTAACACACTTAGCCTCCTTTTCTTCTCTTATACCTCTTTCCGAATTTTAACTAGCTGGTGCCCTATTCAGTCCTCCTTAGTGATATTCCTTTCTATCTATATTTTTGATCCAGATTCTTCTCAACTTCTCATATTCTTGTATTTAGTCTCATGAAAAAATTAGTCTCTTAAAAAAAATTACTCTCTTGATGTTTTCTGCATTGTGAGGCACTTGGTTTTTTAAAATAGTTTTTTGTTTTACTTTGTATTGATTCAGGAGTTGTGACTTACTGATTTATTCGTACTTTTAATCAATATTGACTTGTTTAAATCAAAATTTAATCAGTTTTTCTTAACATGTGTGACATATTTGCCAGGTACTATAGATCTTAAAAAAATGAATAGTTTTTAGAATTTATAGTCTGCCAGGAGTGCTAGAACATGTCTGCCAAAATAAGTTCTTCATGTAGTTAATTATTGATACTAAGAGAAGTTAAATTAAGGAGGTTAGCAGAAAATAAGAATATAGGTGATGATTTGATATACATAGAAAAGACTTAGGAATGCATGTCACTGACTTTAGGTAGAGGGTTAGAAATAAAAGACCTATGTCTATGGAGAAGTTACAGATGATAAAGATAGAGAGATTTGTGACAAAGGAAGAGAACAGGACAACACATTAATCCAGTATAAATTTATTGATTTCCTATTGTATGTCCAACACTGTTCTCAGCACTGAAGTTATGGTAATAAACATACAAAATCTTTTTTTGAGGGTTTATCCCCCACTATAGGGAGAGTTACAAAAGCATGACTGTATATCAGGTCATAATAAGTGCTAAAAACAAAAATGAAGTAGAGAAAGGGATAGAGTATTCTTTTTTATTTGCAGTACCGGGGGTTGAACTCAGGACCCTGCACTTGCCAGGCAAGCGCTTATTCTACTGAGCTATCTCCCTTGCCCTAGAGTATTCTACTTTATGTGAAACAGTAAGAGAAACTTTCTGCCCAGGTAGCATTTTGGCAGAGACCTAAAGAAGACCAACAGTAAGTCATTATATGTGATTATGGGCTGAGGGCAAGAAGGGAACTACTGCCAAACATTCAAAGACCCTAAGGCAAGTGGTGCATAGGCTATTGACTGGAGCAGAGTGAGAACAGAGTTGATCAAAAGGCCAGAAGTAGGGGAAAATTGGTCAGTTAACCAATTGCCAACTGGGCAGGGGCTGGGGGCTTGATCCCTGGGCCTGCTGTGCAAGCCCTGCCCCCAAGGCGTGCTGAGAGGGCGATTGAGACTGGGCATGGTAGTGCGCACCTGTAATCCCAGCTTTTGGGAGGCTGTGAACAGGTGGGTCATTGTGAGTCTGATCTAGTAGTGAGACCCTGAACACCCTGTAGACCTTTCCCTAAAAGACAGACAGATAGATAGATAGATAGATAGATAGATAGATAGATAGATAGATATACTGCCAACCCAGGCCCTTGTCTTTTCTCTCTGATACAAGAAGTCACTAGAAACCTATGAGAGTAGGACTGCTGTGCTCCAACTTATGTTTTAAAAGGATCACTCTCCTTGATTTCTAGCAGGTAAAATTGGAAGCAGACCATTTATTAGGCTTTTTTGTAGTACTTTGGTTGAGATACAGTGATAGTTTAGAGACCATCACTTAAATATTAACCTCTAGCATTAAAAGGAAGAGGTAGAGCCTAACTTGTTGAAATAGATTCCCAGAAGGAAGATGTTTCCAAGCTGTTACATATTCATTCACAATATTTGAATATTCAGTAAAATCCATTGCATTATATACTTTGAGGAATGGTTTATTTTTATTTTATTTTTAATTTTTTTCTGTATTTAGGACAGGGTCTACAGGATCTCATTACGTAGATCAGACTTGTAGTGATTCTTCTGTTTTCAGCCTCCCAAGCGCTGGGATTATAGGTACATGCCACCATGCCCAGTCTCAATCGCTGTCTCAGTGTGCCCCATGGCATGCCGGGGATCAAACCCCGGCTGCTGGGCTCTGCAGGTGCTTTAAGTCTGCTGAGCTATTTGGCTGGCCCTATTTTTATTTTTAATAAATAATTTTTGCTTAAATCTTTGACAAGTGCTACAATTTTTATTTATTGGTAGTTTTGTGGTTTTTTTGGAAAGGTTTTTACTTTCTTTTTCTTTTTTGGCAAAACTGGGGATTGAACTCAGGCCCTTGAGCTTGCCAGGGAAGCGCTTATTCTACTGAGCCATCTGTTTTTATTTTCTTATCCAGCCTGGCCTTTTGTCACTATACAAACCCTGTTCCCTCAGCTTCCCCGGTATTAGAATTATAGCAATAAACCACCACACTCAGCTTAATATTTTTTTATTGTGAAAATTTTCAAACATAGATGCCATACTTGCTTCATCTGCCTAATGTTGTTGCTCAAGTGTTTTCAAACAGATCCAAGAACTCTTGTTGTGCTAGTACAATAATCATGCCTAATAAAATTTGCAATTATTTCTTAGTATTTTAGATTCTTTTAGTGGCATTATATTAAGTACTTATAATAGTGGGCATGTATGCTAACTTGTTTGTTCCTCTTATATACTTTATATTTACTACTACCTCTATTTCAATTTTTAAGAAATTTTATTGGTACATTTTAAATATATGTAATGATAACAGACAAAATAGGGAATTTGTACCTTTACATTATATATCTCCTTTTTTTCCCATTCTCTTCCCTTCCCTTCCTTTCAAGTCCTTCAGTCAGTTTTTATAGTACTTTCTAAAATAAAAACATTTATATTTGAAATCGATAAGGTACCTTTCATTTTACTTGGATTAGTATCCTTAATAGAGATGTTTTGATGTGTTTATAGTCAGTTCCTTTATAGTTTTTGTGATTTCAATTTTTAGAAAATTAACTGGTTTTTTTTTAAATTTTTTTTAACATTTATTTATTTTGTGTGTGTGTGTGTGTGTGTGTGTGTGTGTGGCCAGCTCAGCCCACCAGGGGGCGGGGCTGGCTGGCATGTGGTGCTGGGGGATTGAACCGCGGTCCCTCTGCTTTGCCAAGCTTGTTCCAAGTAGGTGCTTTAGACCACTGAGCCATCTCTCCAGCCCCCTTAACTGGTTTTTATACTTTGTTGATATCCTGTTTACAATTTTTTTCCTGCAATAAAAATAATTTATTTCATATCTTTTAAATTTCCTTTGCAATAAAATGCAAGTTGTGTATACAGATACACACACACACACACACACACACACACACACAGCTATCTTACTTTGAAACCCTTTAACAGCTGCTTATTTTATCATTGTTTTACCTATCTACTTGGTGATGTGTTAAGTTCTGATTTATGTCAGGTTGTACTTTAGCATTGTTTTTGTTTCTTTGATCCATCTATGCTCTTGCACCTACACAAATAGATGCAAGAGAAATTTTAGTTACTTTTATTGGAAATTATCACATGTACTAAAAAGTGGTAACATTTTATCTCATGATTTTTTGTACATTTTTAGTTTTTCTATGTCTTACTTTGTGTTGAACGTTTTGTTTTAAAATTCATGCATTTTGCTGCATTCATTAATGAAGAAGTAATAGCTGAACTACATTCCAAGCCATTTTTTATCTTCAGATAACGTTTCACTAAGTTCCCCAGGCTGGGCTCAAACTGAGCCCAAATTTGCCTCCAGAGTACTGGGATTATAGGTATACACTTAGTATTGCTGGCTAAGTTGCCTTATTTTATCACTACTCTATCTGTTTTAGTCTTGTTGAGACTATAACTTGTTTTTATTCTGTCTTCTACTTTTAAAAAGAATGACTGGATTGAATTACTTTAGGGGAACTGGGACTCAAACTCAGGACCTTACACTTACAAGGCTTATTCTTATAGAAAAGTTATAGTGTGGCTTATTGTCATATAATTTAGTATGATTTCAAATAGTCTTCCTTATCAAATTTAGAATATTAATCCACAATAATATTTAGTATTGACGCTGGGGAGACAGCTTAATGAAATAAGTGCTTGCCTGGCAAGGGAAAGTCGTAAGTTCAATTCCTGGTACCACAAAAAAAAAAAAAAATTTAGTATTGACAACAGTTTTCTTATATGACCTGTAGTTTTTATTTCTTTATCCTTTTTAGAAATTCAGTTGTAATTCTCCCATTTTAAGTGTACATTTTTTAAGTGTATTACTTCTAAATAATAAAAATATTTTTACTTTCATACTTTTCAGTCCTAGAATCAAGATGTGAAACCAAGAAATTATTTCTGAAGGAAATTTATGAAATAGAGTCAGCCAAGTGGGAGATAATGGGAAAACTTACAAGACATGACCTGCAATGCTCTGGTTTCAGAGATGATTGGAACTGTCATGACCAGTTTGAAAAACAGCATGGTTCTCGGGAAAGACAGTTCAGTGAACTGATAATCACTCATGATGATGTACCTAGTTTCAGTCAGCATCCATCCTTGACATTACAGCAAATAATTAATAATAAAGAGAAATACTGTGCAACTAATGAATGTAGGAATAACTTTAGACATGACTCACAGTTTAGTGCTCATCAAATCATTCACACTATTGAGAAACCTTATGAATGTAAAGAATGTGGAAAGACCTTTAGACATCCCTCAAGACTTGCACATCACCAGAAGATTCACACTGGCAAGAAACCCTTTGAATGTAAGGAATGTGGAAAAACATTTATTTGTGGTTCAGATCTTACTCATCATCACAGAATTCATACCGGAGAGAAACCTTATGAATGTAAAGAATGTGGAAAGGCCTTTAGCAGTGGTTCAAACTTTACCCGACATCAAAGAATTCACACTGGTGAGAAACCTTATGAATGTAAAGAATGTGGGAAGGCCTTTAGTAGTGGTTCAAATTTTACTCAGCATCAAAGAATTCATACTGGAGAGAAACCCTATGAATGTAAGGAATGTGGGAATGCCTTCAGTCAGAGTTCACAACTTATTAAACATCAAAGAATCCATACAGGAGAGAAACCCTATGAATGTAAGGAATGTGAAAAGGCTTTTCGTTCTGGTTCTGACCTTACTAGACATCAGAGAATTCATACTGGTGAAAAACCCTATGAATGCAAGATATGTGGGAAAGCTTATTCTCAGAGTTCACAGCTTATCAGTCATCATAGAATTCATGCTGGTGAGAAACCTTATGAATACAGAGAATGTGGAAAGAACTTTAATTATGACTCGCAACTTATTCAACATCAAAATCTGTACTGGTGATAAACCAGTATATATAAAATACACAGGAAGGCTTTTAACTATTGCTGAAACCATTCAGTATCAGAGTTTATCATAATCCTTCTAGATATAAGGCTATAGAGACATTTTATTTGTTGGGTACAGTTTATTCAGCTGAAGAAAAATTGTGTTGGAGAAACACTAAGAATTGAATGTTTTAGAAGCCTTTTATTGAAAGTATATATTGATCTTAGGTTTTTTACTATGGCAAATATTGAAAAACCAGTATTTTTCTCCTTCTTACTTTTCTTTTTTTCCACAGTACTGGGGATTGAACCTGTGAGCTTAGGCCTTTTGTGTTGAGCCATATCCCCAGCTCTTTTATTCTTTATTTTGAGATAGCGTCTCACTAAATTCCTCAGGCTAAGCTCGAACTTGTGATCATTCTGCCTCAGCTTCCAAAATGCTGGTATGACAGGCATGTGCCACCAAACTTGGCTCTTTCTGGCCTTAAATATCAATATATTCCATCCAGGAATATAATCTTGTAATTTTCATTTTCTTTTCTCCCTCATTTTTCTATAATTAGATTGTAACATTTTAAACCATCTTAAATTTGTATGACTATAAAATTTATCTCTTCATACTTTATAAGATACTTTTAAGTTACCTTTAAAAATAGAAAAGTGACCTTTTTGTTTTTTAGTGCTAGGGATTGAACCCAAGGCCTTTGCACAGAGCCATACCCACATCCCTTCATTTTTTAAGACAAGGTTTTGCTAGGTCATTAGCAAGCAGGGCTCAAACTGAGGGCAGGGAACCACCTACCTCAGCTTACTGGAATGCTTGGATTACAGCAGGCATGTACCATGTCCAATGTGTGTGTGTGTGTTTTAGAGCCAGGTTCCACTATATAATTCAGGTTGGTCTCAGACTTTGTATGTAGTCTCTAGGCTGGGCTCAAATTTGTAATCTTTTTGCCTCAGCATCCTCATTCCTAGGGTCATAAGTGTGTGCCAACACATCTGACTACCTTTTTATATTTGAAGATAGCTGTTTATTTTGTTCTTTACAAAATTAACGCTTTCTTTTGTTAAAACCTTTATAAACTACTTTCTACTGAGTAAGTAGAGATTCTGTAATATCTTCATGTGTTTCATTTTGATACTATATTTTGTTTTATTTTTGAGACAAGTTTTCACTGTGTAGTCCTGGTTGTCCTTGAATTTGCTGTGTAGTTCAGTCTGGCTTTGAGTACATCATTCTCCTGCTTTGGGTTCTCTGGCACTTAGACTTCAGGTATGCACCACCACATTGAGTTAATATTATTTTGTTAAATCCCTACTGACAGATATTGTAGTTTCTTCCAGATATTTTGCCGTGAGATCTGCCAAAATGCATGTCCCAACTGACATTCTCCCTAGGCTTATCATTATACTGTGTGTTATTTTGATTTCAGAAATAAGGCATATTCCCTATAAAAGATTTAAACTTTACAAGTGAGATAGACATACTCTTTCTCTTCCATTTTGTACCTATTTTCTTCCTCAAAGACTAGTCATTGTCAGTTTATTACCCTTCCTGATGATTCTTCTGTTTGAGACAGGGTCTTGCTGTGTTCCCCAGATTAGTCTTCAACTTGTGGGCTCAGGTGATCCTCCTACTTGGGCCTGCCAAGTAACTTGGGCTACAATATATACCATCATGCCCAGCATATGTTTTTGTAGATATATTTCTCAGAAATTATATAATGGGGGTGATTATAATACCTACCTCATTTTTTTTTTAATGTATTTAGGACAGGGTCTACAGGGTCTCACTACATACATTGGACTCTTAGTGATTCTCCTGTTTTCAGCCTCCCAAGTGCTGGGATTACAGGCGCTCACCACCACGCCCAGTCTCTCAGTTGCCATCTCAGTATGCTCTGGGGGCAAGGCTAGAACAGCATGCCAGGGATTGAACCTCGGCTGCTGTGCTCTGCCGAAGCAGGCGCTTCAGTCCGCTGAGTTATTTGGCCGGCCCTACCTCATGTTTTAAGAGAAATAAGACATAAGGTGCTTAGAATTGTGCCTCCTCTATAATAAATACATTCCATTGTGTTAGTCATTGTTTTTGTATTTATTGTTGCCATCAGTATTATATTTGCCAAGTTTTAGTTTTGTGCAGAAGCAAATACCATCTGGCAGGGTATTTTTTATTTTATTTATTTTATTTTATTGTTTTTGTGGTACCAGAGATCAAACTCAGGACCTTGCACTTGCCAGGCAGGTGCTTATGCCGCTGAATTTTTTTTAGGCAGGGTCTCAATGTCTAGTACGGGCTGGCCTTTAATTCACTTATGTAGCCTATCCTAGACTGGCCTCAGTTCTGCCACAGCCTCCCAAGGGCTGAGATTACAGGTATGTGCCACTGTACCTAATTAGGTAGGATACTTTTAATTAAAAATGACCCTTTGAGGGTAATGGAATTTAGAAAATCTTCCATCATCACTTATTTCCTTATAATCCTGGTATTGATGGGGAAAGTAATATAAATTATGGATGGGAAGGACTTTATTCAGGCTGACTTTTGTGCTATATCATGTTTATACTTTGTAACATACTTTTTAAAGAAAAGCCTATAGGTAATATATTGGTGCTGCTTATGAAGCAAAAGTAAATAGCATTATGTTTAAAAATTGACATCTATAGAGAGAAACTAGTTACAGGTTTAAGAAGGTATTCTGAATACAGTGCTTTCTGATATATTTGGAAACCTAGCTACAATTATTCTTAGGAAAATATAAATTGCTAGTATTGACTCAGAGAATTAGAACTCTTAGAAGATTCTTATAAATGTAGAGAACAGAAAATTATCATGAGATCAATTAGCTGTTATGAGTATTGCAATCAATCTAACTTTTTAGGAAAAAAATGTATTAAGTGTTCAGGGAACTCCTTCAGTTACACAGTAGCCATTATATTCTACCATTCTGGCATAATATTGATATCAGAAATGGATTAGAGTACCCCCAACAAAGCTTTTCAGTATCAGTTATGAAGATAATGAACATGCCCTAAGGAAATTAGCTATTAAAAGAGTGATAGAAATATATGTAGTTGGGACATTACCTACCTAAACAGCATGCCTAGGGCCCTCCCTGTTCAGCTAACTATGACATTATGAGAAAGTACATGGCTGGTTTTACATGCTGTTACTGTGAGAATCCAGAAATCTTTTTCTTCCCCCTTGGTATTAGGGATTGAAGCTAGGGCTTTTGCACTGAGCTACATGCCCAGCCCTTCTTGAATTTTCAGACAGGGTCCTACCAAGTTGCCTAGTCTAGGTTCCAGTTTGTAGTCCTGTCTCAGTCTCTCAGACTGTAGGGATTGCAGATATGTGCCATGCCCCCACACTTTTTAATTCTACTTTTTAATGTATTTGATAACTTCTTATTTTTAATTGGCTATTCACAGTTTTAAAAGACAACATTATAAAGGCCAGCCAGATAGCTCAGCTTATTAAAGCGCCTACTTAGGCAAGTGCAGGGACTGGGGTTTGATCCCCAGAGTGCCATGCTGGCCCTGCCTCCAGGGTGCGCTTAGACTGACTAAGACTGGGTGTGGTGATACACACCTGTAATCCCAGCTCTTGGGAGGCTGAAAAGAGGAGGGTCACTCCAGTCTGATCTATGTAATAAGACTCTGTACTAAATCTATAAACAAAAATTACAGGGCAAAGAAGAGATGTCATTTCTGTAAGTTACAAGTGGTTATCTTTCAGTCAGTTTTCGTTCTAGACACTTGCAAAGGGCATACCCATGTATCACAGAAGGATTTTTTTTCTTTTATTCTGGATGAACTTTTCAGATAGCAAATTCCATGTCCCTAAAGCAATTCAGGGGGGACTAATTTCTTAGATGTGAATGCTTTCAGTTTAAAATTTTTTCTAAAGATAAAGTAGCTAAATTCCAAAACTGCAGGCTATTAGGATTTGGTCCGGTTCAATTTTTTTTTTTTTCCCTCACATGAATTTTTATTTTCTTTTGATTTGTTTGAGACATGTTCTACTCACTATGTAGTTCAAGCTGGCCTTCACCTCACTGGCCCTGAACTTGTGCCATTCTTACTGCCTCAGCCTCCCAAGTGCTAGGACTAAAGATGTGCACCACCAAACCTAGGCAACATGCTGCATTTTTTCTCCTAAGCATCACATCAACTCTTTGAACATATACACATAACAGTGTATAAAAGTGAAAATTTTTGGAGTTAACCTGTCAAAGCCTTCCTATTCCAATTATGCAGTAGAAACAAATATATCACTGTGCTCTTATATACTGTGTTCTACTTAAGGTTCTTTATTTTCAGGAAGGGTCTACAGGGTGTTCAGGGTCTCACTACTAGATTGGACTCATAGTGATCCAACTATTATAGCCTCCCAAGAGCTGGGATTACAAGCGTGTGCCACCCTGGGGGGGGGCCATATACTGTGTTCTAGACCAATGGTCAACAAACTCCATAAAGGGGCAGATCCTAAATACTTTAACCTTTCCCAGCCATACTATTTTTGTAGCAAGAACTCTGCCATTACAGTATAGGTATTTACTAAAGATTTTTTAAATCTTCAAGTTAACACAAAAGACACTAAAGTTTGCCTTTCTGAGTTTTTCCTTTTTCTTTTTTTTTTTTTTTTTTTTGCGGGACCGGGGACTGAACTCCGGGCCTTGCGCTTGCCAGGGAAGTGCTTATTCCACTGAGCCATCTGCCCAGCCCCCTTTCTGAGTTTTAATGTTTTGAAATGGGCCTTTAGTATGCCTCAATTTTCATGCTTAGGAAGTAGCACATATTTTACACAGATACCATTCTGTAGAAGGATAGTACATATACCTGGTTATGGAGATTCATTTTTCCTGTCCTACCACCATTCTCTTCTCTCATAGCCTATGTAAGAGTACTTTGTTGCTGTTGTTGAGGTAGAGCCTCACTATGTAGTTTAGGCCAGCCTTGAATGAACTGTATAGCCCAGTCGCCTTGAACTTTTGGCAATCTTCCTGTCTGAGCCTCCTGAGTGGTAGGATTACAGGTGTGTGCCAACCAGGCCAGTAAGACCACTTTTTTGAACACTGAACTACTTGTTTGTTTCTTTTTTTTTACAAGTATAAAGAGGTAACTACAATAAATTTTTAAAAAGTACAGTGAACAAAATACCTGAAAATGGCAGTACTACAGATATATTTCTGCTTTAATATTTTATATTAATATGAAAAGCAAAACTCCCCCAAATGAGAGCAAACTGCCAAATGAAAATTTATTTTGCATGTATATGTTCTTTTATTGATATGGTGCATTTGTGCACAACCAATGAAACATTTTAATTTTAAAATATCTTTGCCCCTCTGTCCCTCAATTTCTGTTCATGTTTCCTTCAGAATGTTTAAAGCTTACATATCCCATGTATTTCATGTCAAACATTAGCATGCAAATAAGTGTAACTATCACATAAATATATTTTTATCAAACTGAAATTTAGTTTTTTACATTCAACTGCAGATTTTTATTTCCTTTTGGATCTAAAGATATAACTCAGTGTTCATGGTTACATTATGTTCCCAAGATCTATGCAAACATTTCCCTAATTGAGAGTTTTAAGTTATCTATTTCCCATTTAAAACTAATTCACTGCATGTGAGGGCACCCACTATATAATTCTAGCTACTCAAAAGGCTAAGGTAGGAAGATGAAACGTTTGAGGTCAGTTTAGGCAGTTAGTGAAGCTGTATTTAAAAATAAAAAAGGCTGGGAATATAGCTCAGTAGATAGAAATACAGGGTGAACTCAGGTAGAGTTCCCATGGGTTTCATCTTCAGCACTAGAAAAAAAAAAAAAAAAAGGAAAGAAAAAAGAAACGGTTCTGTGGTAAAGCATTTACCTACCATGCTTGAGGCCCTGATTTAATCACTAGCACCAGAGGGTGGGTGGGAAAGGCTTTCCACAAATATTCTTATATTCTTGTCTATTTCTATAAATTGTTTCCTAGGCTATTTCCAGTGTTTTCTATGTTTCTTAGGAAGATTTTGCTTATAGAAAATTTTAGAGAATAAAAATGCAAAAACGGCAGTTTTCTATGTGTGTATATAGATTCACGAACATTCTAATTCTGGAACTGTTACACATGATATGGATAAAGGAAGTCAGCTTTGTTTACATCCAAAAATAAAACCAAATGCCAAATAAAACCAATGCCAAAGCCAATTGAATTAAAATTCTGTGTTCTCTATTAAACACTCATATCTTCCTATCTACCAATGTTTTGAGTTTTTCAATAACTTTTTTTACTTGGAAATATAAGATATGCATATTATTAATATATAGTCTAGTTATCTGCAAGTAAAGATAATCTTCCGGAACGGGATTGAACGCAGGCCCTTGTGCTTGCCAGGGAAGTGCTTATTCCACTGAGCCATCTCCCCGGCCCCCTAAAATCTTAACCTTAAGAAAGAGAGCAAACTCCCTCACAGAAATCTGTGGCAGAAACAAATCAAACACTACAAGACAAATTTCTTTTAACATCTTGTTCTAAAAATTATGCTGTTTTATTATAAGCCTGTGGTTAAATGCAAAATGCATAAATTATTTTTGAAAAGTTTTTCTCATGAAATCAGTAAAATCAATGCTGCTGGCAGATGCAATATTCTTTTCTGTTAAAGAGTTGAATGTGAACATTTTGGACACATCAAAACAAAACAAAAAGCATGCAAGTGGGGGTGGTGGCACTCTGTAGTCCCAATACCTCAGAAACTTCAGGAAGAGGATTGCAAATTCCGGCCCAGCCCGGGCAATTTGAGACCCGGTTTCAAGAAGGCGGGGCAGGGGTTGGGGATGTGTAGCTCCACGGAAAGTCCTTCCGTTCATTCCTCAGTACTGAGGAAAGCAAAGCGAAACAAAAAATGCACCCAAGATCGGAGGCGTCGTTTCTCACACAGTGAGATACTCTTGGCCTCCTGCAAAGAGCTGATAACCAAAGCAAACCCGTCCAGAGTGCCAACATTTGAGCCGTGATTCACATAAATAGTAAGTTACACAGTCACACTACCCATCAATACTGTTTTCTCGCAGACCCTCACATTCCTCAGTCCTACTGACCCTGACACACAATTCACTGAAAAAAATCCCCCTCGCCTAATTCCAGTCGCCCCAGAATCATCTTGAGAACCATTGTAAAGACAACCGCATGGCGCTGCCCTGGTTGCTACACGGAGCCCCTCCACCCTCTCCTCCCACGAGGGGCCGCAAATAGTCACTTTCCATCCATCCCTCTTTAATGGACGTTCGGCTGTCTTTCCCCCTCCCTACCCCAAAACGGATAAAGGATCGAAGAGCCCACCCTTGCCGGGATCGAAGAGCCCACCCTTGCAGACGCGCCGACGCTCAGGGTCACACAGCAGGCAGCCGGCCGCGACTTCTGCGCCTGCGCACTTGGCGCGCCCCGCCCTCCCAGCATCCCTAGCGTGCGGGCCGTTAGTCGTCCCAGGCTGTGTGCGGTCGGTGGGTGGGTGGTATTAGTACCGTGGCCTCAGGCATTACCTTGAGACCTTTCGGCGTCTCTGGGGAGTAGACCTGGCGAAGGCGCTGCGGCGCGAGGGGTAAGGATGGGGGAGGGGAGGCCACGCAGAGCATCGGAGCCCACCGCCTGGGGCCCCCGGTGTGCGAGGCAGAGGCAGGAGGTGTGGTACAGTGTGTTGTGGGCGTGACAGGGCCTGAGGGTGGCTTCGGGACTCTGTGGTTGTGAGGCAGGGACTGGGAGTGACGCGCTTTGTGACTTCAGTGGGTACCAAAGCGTCCTGTGTGCACTATGTGGCTGTGGCCAAGGAGTGACCGTCTTTGGACCCTAGTGTCTAATGATGCATGGCCACATCGGACCCAGGACAGAACAATTACCTCTAATCATCACCTGAGCGCTGTGGTGAAGAATCCACGCAAAAAAGCCCAGACCCGATTGTAGGTTAAGAATGCTAGAACTGCATCGCGTGGAGTGGCACTCTGCTGTATTCAGTCCCAGCACTTTGCAGGCGTGAAGTAGGAGGGTCAAAAGTTCGAGCTCAGCCTGGGTAATCTA
>NW_004524659.1:9219312-9220593 GCF_000260255.1 Octodon degus
ATTTGAGGTCTTAGAAATATTTTTTTTTAATGTGTGTGTGTGTGTGGCCAGCTCAGCCCACCAGGGGGCGAGGCTGGCTGGCATGTGGTGCTGGGGGATTGAACCACAGTCCCTGTGCTTTGCTAAGCTTGTTCTAAGTAGGTGCTTTAGACCACTGAGCCATCTCACCAGCCCTGAAATATTTCTTTATCCAGAAGTTTCTTACCTATCAAAGCCTTCTTCCAGAACCTTCTTCCACTTCTTCTAACTCCAGGAAGGGAAAAAGGTAAATACCACAATGCCTATCCTATGAGCCCTCTTTCTAGTCATTGTCCATCTATGGTGAACAAATCATTCAGTATTTACTATATGTACTGAGGCTTCTACTAAAAATTGCAATGAAATAGAAGTGAAATCACTTGAAGGAGATATTTGACCATTCTTTTTGAGTGGTTAAACAAGGATGGGCCCATTTAATACACATAGGAAAACTGAGTTTTCTTACAGTTAAGATTTCTAGGTATGTAAGATTTGCTGTGGACTGGCCTAAGGCTCAATGTATAGACTTTGTGCTTGGTGAAACTTTAATATAGAGTAGGGGTGCAGAGTCTTACAAAGAGAGATATCACCTAAGAATCGCACACCAGTAACAAGGTTCCATTTATAGCTGAGTAGGATGTGCTTGTTTAGAATATCTTCTTGATTCTGGATCATGATATATCAGTATTCTCTGAACAAGGAATGCATCTGTTTATGGATTAAAATGATAGCAGTTGAGAAAATAATCCAGATATATTAGTAATTATTAGATTTAGAATTGAAGAGGACCTTAAGGTTATGTTCATGGGTGTGCTCAGAGCAGGTGGCCTGAAGAATGGCTTCTATGTTTACAACATACCCAACAGGAATTTAGGGTCACTGTGACAAGGGGCACAAAATTTGTGACTTCTCTTTGAGCAAATGTTCCACACATGTATTCCATAATTCCACATGACATCTGGACAGTACCAATGGACAAGGCTGTCCAGCATGTAGTGAGGGAGATGAGCATTGTCCACTGATCCATGGTGATCTATGGTAGTCCTAGAGGTAAAGACTGAATTTCTATTTTCAATGAATTAAAAATAATAATAAATAAAAACAGTTCTTTCCAAGAAAGTTATGTTCAACCAAAATATCTAAGTATAGAAGAATAATTAAGCTTCATATAGCCATTATATGGACTAGTTAATGTACAGCCAATTAAAAAAATATTCATTAGAAAATCTATCATGGAGGCTGGGGAGATGGCTCAGTGGAATA
>NW_004524659.1:9221083-9226654 GCF_000260255.1 Octodon degus
AAAAAAAAAAAAAAAAGACAAAATATCTGCTCTTCGCCAGATGTTGTGTAGCATGCTTATAATTCCAGTACATGGGAGGCTTGGACAGGAGGATCACTTGGAATTTGAAGCCAGCCTGGGCTACATAGGAAGTTTAAGGCCAGCATGAGCTGCATAGTGGTACTCTCTCAAAAAAACAAAACAAAAAATTGTTCTTTTTGGGTGTGGTGGTACATGCCTATCATCCAGCATTTTGGGAAGCTAAGGTGGGAGGATAATAAGTTCAAGCCCAGCCTGGGCAATTTGGCAATTCAGTGAGATCTTATCTCAAAAATGAAAAATTAAGAAAGGGTTGGGAAAGTGCTCAGTCCCCAGCACCACAAAATAAATGAAATAAAATAAAAATGTGTTCTTCAAGGGCTGGGAATATAGCTTAGTGGCATAAGCACCTTCCTGGCAAGCACAAGGTCCCGAGTTTGATCCCTGGCACTGCAAAAAAAAGTTTCAAAAAATCTATTATTTAACCAGACAGGAATAGAACTCACGTTTCTTGATAACTTACGAGGTAGACATGTAGCAGGCAAAAGCTTTAACAGTGTTTCATTTAAATTTTTTTTTATTTTTTACTTTTGGTACCAGGAATTGAACTCAGGACCTTTTGCTTGCCAGTCAGGCACTGTGCCACTGAGCTATATCCCTAGCCCTCGTAGTGTTTCATTTAATGGGAAAAATGCTTATTTTTTTTCTTTCCCGTACATGTTTGGATTACTGAGGTATGCTAGAAAATATAGTATCCTATATATTCTGTTACAGGCTGCGTCTGTAACAGTCGGATCCTTGAGGATCTTTCAGGCACAATCATTTTCTAACTAGCTGTGTTACACCCATCTAGCTCAAGCCTATTTGCCTACTGTAATATTCAATTTCTTGCAATATTTCCTCCATATGTTCTCTTCCATATTAAAACAAATTTTCTTTATTTCAGTTGTAATGTATGATTTGCTGGTTTGCTGTTTCAGGAATCAATGCTGTTCAGTGATGTATCCATAGTCTTTTCTCAAGAAGAGTGGGAGTACCTAGACTTGGAACAGAAGGACTTATATAGAGATGTGATGATGGAGAACTATAACAATTTGCTCTCACTAGGTAAGGTTGTCTGCCTTTAGTAATTTAGACTGTATTCTCAGTACCATAGCTTTCTTCTTTGAAGTTATTTTTTTTCAAGAAACCATCTGAATTTCTGCTCCATGTTCTTTTTCTTTTTTTATCTTTATTTATTTGTCATAAAAAATATCTGCTGTTAGCCAGATGTGTGGTACAGGGTCTCGCTACACAGCTCAGACTTATAGTGATCCTCCTGTTTCAGCCTCCCCAGCACTGGGATTACAAGTGTGCTCCACCACACTTGGTTTCCATGGCCAGCTTAGTGCAGGGCTGGTGTTTGGTACTAGGGATTGACCCCTGGTCCTTGTGCTTACCAGACAGGCACTTAAACTGCTGAGCTATCTGCCTAGTCCCAATGCTCCCTGTTCTTAAGGGAATAGTTTGAATAATTTAAAGGTATTCCTTTAGTTTATTTCTTTGGAAGGGAGCACTTTCATTGAATATACTTATCTTCTGTATCCTAACTTATCAATGAAGGGACTGGTTTTGAAACCTACGATTTATGGCTTTAGCAGTATCAAAGCAGAATTTATTTTGTTTTTGCACTCAGAGTTGCTTTCGATATTTTATTACTTATTATATGCCTGTTAGGAAAATAGCTAAACTCTTTCTTGGTTTTTCTATGTCAAAAGAACACATGTGGCTGGAGATGTGGCTCAGTGGTTAGAGTACTTGTGTAACAGGCACTAGGCCCTAGAATAATCCCCAGCAGCACACAAGAGAGAAGTGGTAGAGGGAAGGAGGGAAGAGAGAGAACATGTATACTTGGTATATTGGTAAGTTGGATCACCAGGATTTATTTACAACTTAAGGTATCTCATTCCTTTGGTTAATAAACAAATATATTTAATTTTAGTATTGAAAATTAAAAATCCAAGAATCTTTTTTTTCCCCTTGAGACAGGGTTTCACTGTATGTAGTGCAGTGAGGCTTTGAACTCATTATGCAGTGTAGGCTGGCCTCAAACTTGAAGTGGTTCTACTGCCTCACCCTCCTCAGTGGTGGGATTACAGTTATGCACTATCAGACATGGCAAACTTTGCTTTTAGTGTTGTTATTACTATCTTAAGAAATAAGTGTAGAGCCAAGGATGTAGCTCGGGGAGGGGGAGAGAGAGAGAGAGACAGACAGACAGACAGAGACAGACAGACAGAGACACAGAGAGAGACAGACAGGGAGGAGGAGGAGGAAGAAGAAGAAGAAGGAAGAGGGAGGGGAGGGAGGGGAAGAGGAGAGGGGAGAGGAGAAAGAGAGGAGAGAGAGGGGAGACAGGAGAGAGGGAGAGAGATGGGGAGTGAGAGATAAGTGTCTTCTGGGAAGCTTCTTCTTTTCCTGTCAGCAAAATAACAACTAATAGCTAATAAAATATCTATACTACTCTCAGGTAATGTTAAGTGTAGATACAGATTAATGCAATCTATGGATCAAACACAGAGATGTTCTACTATTAAGCTACATCCCCAGCACTATTTTAAATTTTTGTTTTTGAAACAGAATCTTGCTGTGTTGTCAGAGTGACCTTGAATTTGGTAATCTTCCTGTCTCCCAAGTAGCTGGGATTACAGGTATATGCCACCGTACTCAGCAGATAGGCACTATTATTATCACTGTCATAGATGAGGGAAATGAAGCATGGAAGTACCTTGTCTTGGATTATGTAACTGTGATGTGGCAGAGACAGGATTTGAACCATGTGGTCTGTAATCTTAAGCACTGTTTTTTCTGAACAAAACACTTGTATGAGTATGAATTTTAAACGATCTTTACTGTCCTTTTCAAATCTCTATTTATTGTGTAATCTTCATGTACACATTTTTAAACCATCTTTCCCTTCTTTGCTTTCAGTTTTTATTAGTTATCATTTTAATCTGTAGTACACTACAAATGTAACCAGGATAAACCAATAAAATTTTCAATTATTTTCCTCTAAGCAGGGTGTTTCATATCTAAACCAGATGTGATTTCCTTATTGGAGCAAGGAAAGGATCCCTGGAAAGTTGTGAGGAAAGGAAGAAAACGGTATTTAGGTGAGTGAGGGTCAGTTAAGCTGGGTGAATCACCCAGCTAGTTGGGGGAAAAGCACAACTTTGTGATGTTTAGAAAACCATTTTTCTAAGTCCTTTGCCCACAGGTGAATGTCCTACACCAGGGAAGTAAGTAAAGACTTTGCTGGAGATATTTCAAAAAATTTATTATTTTTAGTTATTGTTCATTTTTTTTCCTCTTGAAAGGACTGGGATTGGTAGCTATTCTTTTTGTTCACTATTGACAACCATCTATATTTTGATACCATTGCTTTATTCTTTTGCATTGGTGGATGAATGAATAGATGAACTGTGAACTGGGCACCATTGTAGCTGTTAATACAATGGTTAACAAAACCATTACAGCTCTTTGCCCTGTGGAATTTTCTTCGTAATAAAAGAAATCTAGCAATTATAAATAGAAATTAGAATGTTAGGCAATAAAAGAATGCTATGAAGAAAAGTAAGTAGAATAAGATAATGTGAGACGGAAGGGCTATTTTAATTATGGACTGGGAATAATTATTTTTGCCCACTTTGTCCATATGTTTTATTTATTTATTTTATTTATTTATTTATTTATTTTTCAAAATTTTATTGATAAACAGATAGCAATGAGATAGTTTCAAATCAAATCGGAAATACAGTTTCAACAAATAATACACTGAATATATTCTTCTTAGTGGTTAGTTGCTGTACAAGATGCGGACTTGAGATCCTATTTACAAACACCATTAGAACAAATCATTCTGTTCATTAAGAGAATGCACCTATATATCTATCCTAACCACTTTGAATACACAGATACAAAATGGACATTCATCTGTATACCCCATTTTTTCTAAGTTCCGTTATTGAATATTATAGGTGTGTAAACTCAGCAAAATATTCTAAAAGAGTCCAGTAGCCCATAATAGCATTGGGTCTTCTGTTTAACTGACAGTGTCAGAAATTATTGACCTGAGTGCCCCACAGCTCAACCTAACAACATGGCTTTACTTCCTATTTTTCATCTTCATACTTTTCTACTGGATGGTTAAGACCAAGGTAAAGCAGGACCTATGCAACAAGAGTTGTAGCTTTTTGGTCTGAGAAGTGAAATCCCCTCAGGATTTATCCTGAGATCCTGTACCTCAGATTGTAGAACCTTTGTCAGTGCAGCCAAGTGGATGAGTCACGGCCATTGCTTGGCCAATGTGCTCTCTGTGGAAGCCTGAGAGAGTGTCTTCTCCCCATGTGACTCTCCTTAGGCACACTCTACATCATCGATCACTTTCCTCTTTGGCCTTATAATCTTCTTGATCAGAATGTCCATATGTTTTAAATGGTAGTTTTTTATTTTTAAAAGGATATATGTGCATGGTATTCTAATGATGTATATTTTATCAGCAATTTAAGTTTCTTGGGCCAGGGAGATGGCTCAGAGGAATAAGCACTTCCCTGGCAAGCGCTAAGGCCTGAGTTCAATCCCCAGTTCCACCAAAAAAAAAGTTTCTTTAAAAAATTTTATTAGTACTGTACTTGTTTGCAGTTCATGCAGTTTACAATCATTTTGGGGCTTGATTACCTGAACATACCGCAGTGTCTATTTTTAATCCCTGGCTCCTTCCTCCCTCCTCCAAATCACCTATACCATCTTTCTTTCCTGTTGATATTATTAATGTTAGTTCATGTTATGGCATACAATGTTTATATTATCTGAGGGTATTAGATTCCTCCACACAGCATACCCTCCACTTACTTCTTCCTCACCTCTTGTGCTTTTTCCCTTGGAACACTTCTATATTACAAGAGATCCTTTTCCTTGTCCTCTTCTCTCCATTCGATATTATTTTCTTTCTTTTTACTTTACCTGATCCATCAGGTATTAACTTTTTTAGTTGGTAGATTCTTTATTACTTTGTCAGTATCATTGTTTGCTATTGGGCTGTTAAGCATATTTATGTCTTCTTGGGTTAATTTTAATAGTTTGTATGTATCTAGGATCTGTCCGTTTCTTCAAAATTTGCTAATTTGTTGGAATGTAATTTTTCAAAGTAGTTACTGTCTTCTGAATTTTCCCAGTGTCTGTTCTGATTTATCCTTTTCTATTTCTAATTGCATTGATGTGAGTCTTTTCTCTCTCGGCAAATCTGGCTAGGGGCTTATCTGTTTCATTTATTCTTTCAAAGAACCAGTTCTTTGGATCATTGTGGTGGTGTGTTTTATTTTTAAAATGTGTATGTGAGGGGGGTTTTTTAGGCTCAATTTTATTGATTTCCATTCTTATCTTTATAATTTCCCTCCTTTAAAAAAATATATATAAACTTGTACTGTAACATCATGTACCTTGGTAGTGTCCCAAATTTTCTGATCAAGAAGATTATGGGGCCAAAGAGGAAAGTGATCGATGACGTAGAGTGTG
>NW_004524659.1:9227359-9228817 GCF_000260255.1 Octodon degus
ATGTAGCTTGGACTCATAGTGAACCTCTTGTCTCAGCCTCCCAGTGCTGAATTACAGGCATGTGCCACCATGCCCGGTTTCAACGGCTGGCACGGCCAGCTGTGTGGTACTGGAGATCTAACCCTGGTGCTTGTGCTTGACAGGCAGGCACTTAGAACACTGATCCCCAGCCCTATAATTTCCCTCCTTATTTGGGGTGGTTTGTTGTTGTTTCTCAAGTATCTTAAGATTTCTCTTAAGATTGTCTGAGCTTGCTCTGTTTTCCTAATGTGAGCATTGATTGTGGCCAGTTTGCCACTTAGAACTCTCTCTTTCCTCCTCCCCTCCCCTTCTCTCCCCTCTTCTGCCCTCCTCTCCCTTCCTCCTCTCTTTTATTTCTTTCATCTTTTTTGAAAAAGGGTTTCACTGTGTGGTTCAGGATGGCCTTGATCTCCCTTTGTAGTCCAGGCTGACCTGGAACTTGAAACAGTCCTCTTGCCTCAGTCTCCCAAGAGCTGGAATTATAGGGATTCCTTCAGGTCCAGTTTAGAACTGCTTTCACAGTGCCCCAGAAGTTTTGGCAAGTTGTACTATCATTCTAACTTCTAGAAATGTAATTTCTTCTGCGACTCATAAGGAGTATATTGTTAATTTTCCAGGAGCCTCTGCCTTTTCTAATTTTCTGATAGTATGCATAGGGTAATTTTTACTCTTTTATATAGATTCATTAGCATGAAATTGTCCACTCAGAATTATTCTTATACAATTAAACCAGCTATAGTCAGTAACAGGCTAATCTGTTACAGTGGTCTATCAAGGCAAGTTGAGAAATAACATACTATGAGACCCAAAAGAGGGTCATACCTGGCTTTGGTGGCCAGCATGATGTGCCTGGGGTTGCATGACATGTGGTACTGCGACTTGAACCCAGGTCCTTGAGTGTGCCAGGCAGGCATTTAGACCACTAAGCTATCTCCCTAGCCCCAAAATTTGTTTTTTAAAGTCATGTGCTGTGTAGTATAGGAAAGAGACAGTCGGGGCTGGTGGACAAGGGATCCTAATGATGATAAGGGTATGTTGTATATTTATGAGAGGGTAACAGGAAAAACCGGGTACAGAATTGGTAGTGAGAAATGGGGATGGGGAAAGATTCTATAACATATAAATATTAGAGACAAAGTTAAAGGGAGACAATTGATAAGAGAAAAAGAAAAATTGAGAATGAGTAAGACACATGAAAAAGAAGTCAAGTGAAGAGATATGGATAAAAATAGAAGCGATAACAGGACAAGAGAGAATTCCCTGGCCCTGTAGAACTACAGGGAGAAAAAAAAGCAAGAAGGAGATAAATACACATACCTGAACACACCCTCATAAAAGAAAAAGAGTAAAATAATGAAATAAAAGTGTGTGTAAAAAAATAAATAAATAAAAATTTTTAAAAAGTGGGGGTGGGGCTAGGGAGATGGCTCAGTGGAA
>NW_004524659.1:9229152-9234420 GCF_000260255.1 Octodon degus
CAACAGAATAGAGGAGAGGAAAAAATATAAATGAAAAATAATACAATCAAAGAATAATAGAAGAGGCCAGGAAGATAGCTCAGTGGCGTAAGTGCCTGCCTGGCAAGCACAAGGTCCTGACTTTGATCCCTGGTACCAAAAAAAGAAGAAGAAAAAAATAATAGAAGAAAACTTTTCAGTTGTTTTGTAATGTGTTTTTTTCCCTTAGCCTACCTTAACATTTTTATAATAAATGATACTGAATTTTTTAATGTGTTGTTTTATAGAAAATCATTACTTGGTTTTGTTTTGTGAGCTATTTTCATTTATGCAATATCTTTTTATAAGAAGTTTTGAAGTTTTTCATTTCTTACTAAATTGAAATAGAATTTGGATTTCCTTTTTTCCTTTAATTCTTTTTTTAAGATATTTGGTTGTTACAGGGTCTCAACTATGATTCATAGTGATCCTCCTGTTTTTAGCCTCCCCAGCACAGGGATTACAGGTGTTCACTGCTATGCCCAGACTCTGGTTGGCTCAGCCCATGCATGTGATACTAGGGATCGAACCGTGGCCCCTGCTCTTGCCTAAGCTTGCCTAAGCAGGTGCTTTAGTCTGCTGAGCTATGTCACCGGCCTCTAGAATTTGGATTTCAATGGCCTGTGTTGGATGGCCTATCTTTAAATCTTTAATAACTTTTATTTTTGGCAGTACTTGGGATTGAACACAGGGCCTTTACATTGAGCTATATCCTCACCCCTTTATTTTTTATTTTAAGACAGAGTCTTACTAAGTCACTAAATTGCCCAATTTGGACTTATACTGGTATCCTTCTGCCTCAATCTCTCAGAGCACTGGGATTATAGGAATTGCCACCACAACCAGCCTGTAGAAATCTTTTTTTCTAGGAGCCAGATGTTGTGTCCCATGCTATAACTCCAATATAGTAATGAGAAAGCCAAGGAAGAAGGATCATGAGTTTAGGTCCTTCCATGAGCTTAGCCAGACCCTTTCTCAAAGTTAGAAAAGGATGTATGTGGATGTATGTCAGTAGTAGTGTCTCTGAGTCCAATCCCCAGTACTATTGCAAGGGAGAAAACACTTTTCTGGGGAAGTAAATGGGAAATCTGACCACATTCTCGTATTTGTCTGTAGAAACTTATTGGTTTAAACATGATAAACTGGGTGCGGGTGGTACAATCTGTAACCCTAGCATTTAGGAGGCTGAGGCAGGAGGATTACCATAAGTTTGAAGCCAAACTGGGCTACATAGTAAGTTAAAGACCAGCCTGAACTACAAAGGAAGACCCTGTCTTGAAAAACAAAATTTGTATAGCTTCAGTGATCAGTAATACAGTCTCAGAAAAATAAACCATGTTAGATGTATTTTAAAAGTTACTGTAGTTATCTAGGTGGGTTAGGTCAGACTTAAAACTTCATAAGTTCTTCACTGATTCTGGTCTGCGTATCAGTTTCAGACCTACTGTCTTCAAATGTTTATTTAATTAACAATCTCCTGGGACTGGTGAGATGGCTCAGTGGTCTAAAGCACCTACTTAGAACAAACTTAGCAAAGCAAAGGGACCGCGGTTCAATCCCCCAGCACCACATGCCAGCCAGGGCCGCGCCCTGGTGGGCTGAGCTGGCCACACACACACACACACACACACACACACACACACACACAATAAATAAATAAATAAATAAAATAAAAAAAAAAATCTCCTGTATCTATATGCACTCACATTTTAAAAAATCATTTATTTGGTACAGGGTCTCACTACACAGCTCAGACTCATAGTGATCCTCCTGTCTCAGCTTCCCCAGTGCTGGGATTACAGGCATGTGCCACCATTTCTGGTTTTGGTGGCTGGCTTAGTGTGCCCAGGGTTCTGGGGCCAGCATGGGATGTAGTATGGGGATTGATTGAACCTGAGTCCTTGAGTTTGCCTGGCTCGCACTTAGACTGCTGAGCTATCTCCCCAATCTGTATTCACATTTTTGTAGTATTCCCTTTGCCCTTTTTTTTTTCCCTTTTCAAAATAAAAAAAAAGGGTTTGAGTATTGTTGACTATTACTTTATTGTCTTTTATTTCAACTGTAGATATTTTACTTCTTTTAGAAAAAGAAAACAGCATGTGTTTGCTTTTTGTTTTCTTTCAGATTTGGAGACTAGTTATGAGAACAAGAAGTTATTTTCAGAGAATAAAATTTATGAGTTAAATTTATCCCAGTGGAAGATAATGGAAAGAATAAAAAACCATGGCCTTAAGAGTCTCCTTTTAAAAAATGACTGGGAGTCCAAAAGTATTGAAGGACAAGAGGGACTGCAAAAGAATTATTTCAGTCAAGTGAAGGTTATATCTGAAAAAGTATCCTCTTACCAAAAGTGTACATCAGTTACTCCATATCCGAAGATTCATTTTGTGGAGAAACCCTATGAATGTCAGGAATGTGGGAAGGCTTTCAGAGTGCGCCAACAACTTACTTTTCATTACAGAATTCATACTGGTGAAAAACCGTATGAATGTAAGGAGTGTGGGATGGCCTTTAGGCAGACTGCACATCTTACTCGACATCAGAGACTTCATTCTGGTGAAAAACTTTATGAATGTAAGGAATGTGGGGAAGCTTTCATATGTGGCCCAGACCTCAGAGTACACCAGAAAATTCATGTTGGTGAGAAGCCCTATGAATGTAAAGAATGTGGGAAGGCCTTTAGAGTACGAGGGCAACTTACTCTCCATCAGAGGATTCACACCGGTGAGAAACCTTATGTATGTAAAGAATGTGGAAAGGCCTTTAGACAATATGCACACCTAACTCGACATCAGAAGCTTAATATTGCTGACAGACTCTATGAGTGTAAAGAGTGTGGGAAGGACTTTCTGTGTGGCTCTGGCCTTCGAGTGCATCACAAACTTCATACTGGTGAGAAACCTTATGAATGTAAGGAATGTGGGAAGGCCTTTAGAGTACGACAACAACTCACACTCCACCAGAGGATCCATACTGGTGAGAAGCCCTATGAATGTAAGGAATGTGGAAAGACTTTCAGTCGTGGTTATCATCTTATTCTCCATCACAGAATTCACACTGGTGAGAAACCCTATGAATGTAAGGAATGCTGGAAGGCCTTTAGCCGTTACTCACAACTTATTTCACACCAGAGTATTCATATTGGTGTTAAACCTTATGATTGTAAGGAATGTGGAAAGGCTTTTAGACTACTCTCACAACTTACACAACATCAGAGTATTCATATTGGTGAGAAACCCTATAAATGTAAGGAATGTGGGAAGGCCTTTAGGTTGCGCCAAAAACTTACTTTACATCAGAGCATTCATACTGGTGAAAAACCTTTTGAGTGTAAAGAATGTAGGAAGGCCTTTAGACTTAATTCATCTCTTATTCAACATCTTAGAATTCATTCTGGTGAGAAACCATATGAATGTAAAGAATGTAAGAAAGCCTTTAGACAACATTCACACCTTACCCATCATCTGAAAATTCATAATGTAAAAATATAAGAAAGTCTAATCAGTCCTATGTTATGAACATTGTATGAATGTAATAATCTTTTGTTTCACAGGTGTCTAGATTAAGCAAAAGGGTTTTATGCCATTGAAAAAGTGTTAATATAGTTTACTATCATTCATTTTTTGTTTTTTATGTGTTAGGTACAGAGTCTCACTGTGCAGCTCAGACTCATAGTGATCCTCCTGTTTTCAGTCTCCCAAGCACTGGGATTGCAGGTGTGCACCACCATGGTGGCCAGCTCAATGCAGCCAGACTGGTGCAGTATGTGGTGCCAGGGATTAAACCCCAGTCCCTGCACTTGCCTAAGCAGGCATTTAGGGCCCTAGTCTACCATCATTCATACCTGAAGTTTCAGCACATTAGTGTTAAAAGAACTAATTCTGTTAATATAACAAATGTGGGAAAGGTACTCATCTCTGTTCCACTACTTTCCTACTTGTGTTATATTAAATAAGATACTAAACTACTCTGTGCTATAACTTTATTTATAAGATGATGATATAAAACTGTGACAAAAAATGGTTGCAAGTTATTTGACATTCTTTCCATCAAGAGATGGAACCCACATCTTTTGCCTTGAATATGAGTAGGCTCTGTGATTTTTTTCCCTATAGAATATAGTAGAACTATTCCTATGCCAGTTTCTGGGCACTAACCTATACACTCAGCCTTTTTTATTTATTAATCTATTTATTTGATTTTGAGTCAGGGTCTTACTAGGTGGCCCAAGCTAGGCTCAATCTTGCAATCTTCTGCCTAAACCTCAAAGAATACTGGGATTACAGGGTACCCACCATGCATGGCTTTGGGTTACTTCATTGCTTGAAGTACTTTGGTAAACCCTAAAGTGTCATGTGAAAAAGTCTGACTGCTTTACTAAAGAGCCCGTATGAAGAGGCTCTGAGACTACATAGACAGGGAAAGGCACCTTGTTGAACCTTGTCTTCCAAACATGCCAAATAAGGCACCAAACATCTGAGTGGAGTAGTTTTGGATCCTCCAGATCAGCCACCAGTTGGACACCCGTGAGTGAGCATAGCTGACGCTATATAGAACAGACGAATCCATTGCTGTGTCCTTTCACAGCAGCCTGCTTTCTCTTGTGGAGCAAATTTCTTTTCCTTTTACTTGCTCCAAACTTGTTCTGCAGAACTTGTTTCTTTTGCTCCCTTTAATAAATGCAAAACTTTGCTACCATTAAAAGAAAAAGAAGAATCAAGCAGCTGTATCTCTGCTCAAGTTCCTAACAAGGTCCTAAAATAATAATAAACTATTTTTTAGGCAAGTGCATTTTGTTTTACTATCATTATTAACGTTACACTTTGGAGAATTCCTGTGGAGGAGTACAGGTGTAATGAATATAGAAATGGCTTCCACTAACATTTTTTGCTTGTCAAACTTGAGAAATCTTATTCTCATTGAAATACTAAAAGTGTGAAATTCTTTTTCAATTTAATTAAATTAATTAAAAGTTTAACTCTTATATTGTCTTTTAAAAACCACTCCATTATGGCTTTTTAAAAATACTGTATTGTCCTATCTTTGACTTGGGCATCACCTCCTTGGCATCTATATCAAATGTCTTTTTATCATCAACACAATAGCCACTGATAGCTTTTTTTTGTTTTTCAGGATCTTACTGTGTAGTTCAGGTTGGCCTTGTGTTCACCGTGTAGCCCAGGCTGACCTCAGACTTGCAGAGATCCTCCCTAGCTCAGCCTCCGAAATGCTAAGATTACAGGTGTGTGC
>NW_004524659.1:9235566-9236479 GCF_000260255.1 Octodon degus
ATTTATTTATGGAACCAGGGATTGAACTCAGACCCTTGCACTTGCCGGGGAAGCGCTTATTCTACTGAGCCATCTCCTGGGCCCCTCAAACAAATTTTAAAATAAAAAATGCACTTGGGATATGCGTTAATCAGGCATGGCACTACACAGACATAGAAATGATTATCATGAAGTTTATTGTCCAGTTCCTAGAAACAGGTTCAGTTTGCCATACAAAGCCATGTTGAGGAAGCACTCAGGTTTCTTTGAAAGCAGATGTAGAGACAGCAAAACTCAAAATCTTTATTAGGAATTTTGTGAGAAGGAATGAGCAAGGGAAGGTAGGCACACTAATTTTAGGATAGGATAGTTTGAGTAATCTTGGCAGGCTCTGAGTGGAATAGCTTAGGGCGGAGGGAATGGTGATACAATATATGGATTTGATAAAAGAGGTAGGAGTAGGCACTCTGGATTTATAGTAAAGACCTGTCCACAGTGAAGTTGTTTGCTCCCAATGGAATAGGTAGTCCTATGAAAGGCCATCTCTAAGATCAAGGCCCAAATGCCAGAGCATGAAGGAAACACATATAGACAATGCATTCCTGTTTGAGACCAACACAAACATATTGTGAGAATGCAAACATGGATTGGGTATTAAATGATAGTAAAAAATGAATTGGGTGGAATGATGGGATTGTGGGTATGTGTGGGTAAATATTTTTGTGTTATGGACCTGGAGTGAAGTGTAGGGTAGAATTATGGCATGCCCAATTTTTGGCTTTAAAATATAGTCAAGCACCATGTAATGATATTTCAGTGAACAGTTATCCACTATACTACAGTGGTCCCATGAGATCATATCACCTATTGATGCCATATCTAAGTGTGTTAAAATACACACTGTGGGGCCTGGGGAATGGCTCAGTGGCATAAG
>NW_004524659.1:9237844-9260130 GCF_000260255.1 Octodon degus
TTACAGTGAATAAAAACTTATTGACTCATAAGTTCTGGAGGCTGAAAAGCCCAAGAATAAGGGGCTGGCATCTGATGAGGTCTTTTTGTTTAATGATGATTTTTTTTTTTTTTTGCTTTGTCATCCCATAATGGAAGAGCAAAGGCAAAGGGAGAGCAAGAAACAGCAAGAGGGACAAATACTTACTTTTATAAGAAACCCACTCCTGTGATACCAGCATTAACCTACTGATGAAGGCAGAGCCTTCATGATCTAATTTACTCACATTTTTATTTCTTTAGTATTGGGTATTGAACCCAGAATCTTTGTGCTGAGCTGTGTCCCCACCCTTTTTTCTATTTTTTTGTTTTGAGACATGGTCTTGCTCAGTCATTAAGTCACCCAGGTTGGGTTTAAACTTGGAATCCTCCTGCTTCCCCCTCCCAGAGTAGAGTACTGGGATTGCAGGTGTCACCATGCCCCACAAAGGTCCCACCTCTTAAAGATCCCCTTGGAGATCAGAACTTTGGGACACATTAGTGCTATACCTTCAGCAAAGTTAAGTGGAGTATTACAGTTCTTCAATTTCAATAAAACGTCTTGAATGCTGCTGAGCCTCCAAGTCCACTCATCAGATTGGGCTGTTGTCAGTGATTAATCATCTTCATCTACAATAATACAGATTTCACATTGCAGATTTCAATTCCTTTTTTTTTTCCTGTGGGTACTAGGAATCCAACTCAGGACCTCAGGACCTCATGCTTGGCAGGCAGGTGCTATACTACTGAGCTATATCCTTGGGTCCCTTCATTCAGGATTTCAATTTGTAAACAGTAATATAGAACACAAAGACTATTTCAAGTGCTGCCGTAAAATTAGTTTTTGCTAATAGGTCAATGTGTTTCTTTTCTCAAGTAATATATTCACGTTAGCACTCTTGGGGATAGTCCATTAATTCAACTTTTCTAAAACTTAAGTTCTAGAGAATGCCAGTACTTAATGATTCTTGAGGGGAATGATCTCAAGCATGGGAGCTCTGTATACTATGTTTCTTGGGGAGAAAGATACAGTGCCTATCAAAAGACATTTTATCTAAATCACAGACTTCTAGATGGTGCTGTAGAACTCTAATTCCTTTACCTGAGAAATTATTTCTGATTTGATTTTTTTTCTAGAACCTCATTCAATTGCTTTGTTATTACTAATACAGACAGGCCAGGTGGATGGCTTTTGGATTGTCCCATCTCATAGCCTCCTGGGTTTGCCTTTGATGAAATGGATGTCTGGTATTGCATCTTGTTTGTGTCTTCTCATTTTCTTTTCTCTTTTTTAAAAAAATTAATTCTTAGGTCGATGCTTCTAAATTGCTAGGTTTTTTTTTTTTTGTTTGTTTGTTTGTTTGTTTTTGTGGTACCGGGGATTGAACTCAAGACCTTGCACTTGCCAGGCAAGCACCTATTGTACTGACCTATCTCCCCAACCCTATTGCTGGTATTTGGAATCCTTAGGAAATGACTAATTTCCTGAGGTATTTTCTAGATGTAGCTGGTTTTGGGTTTTGAGTCTGTTGCAATATCCTACCTTTTCAATTTGCTGGGGATGAGAAGTTTCTGCCTGTTTGGCTCAGCTCCTGGTTCTTTAGCACTGCCCTGTCATCCCATAATGGAAGAGCAAAGGCAAAGGGATATTGTTCACGATCCTTGGTCAATCTCAGTCTTGAAGTACCAGGAAGAACAGCTGCTTTGAACAATTACATCACTTTTGGCTAAAGTGGTACTATCAACAACAATAATAGCATCAAACACAGCCTAAAAAATGACAAACTGAGATAACCATAAATTTGCCACCTTTAACTGTAAGAACTAGATTTGTGCTTCTGGAACAAAATCTAAAGCAAACCAGAAAATGATATGTAATATATAAGTCCTTAATATATCAATTTTACCTCAGAGATTACACTTAAAAGAGTTTAGGAAGAAAATAGAGAAGTAGAAGAGGTAGACATTAGAAGTAAGGCAGGAAGACAAAGGGGGGGTTATGCTAACTTTGGGAAACTGTTGCAGAAGATAGGAGGGAAAGAGAAAGAATAAAAGGACAGAACAACAAAGGCTAGAAACCATGTTCACACTGACATTAAAATAAGATAAAAAATGCTGGAAGAAAAAGCAAATAGAAACAACCCTCTCCTAAAATCTCAAAAAACAAAACCACAATGACAAAAAAAAAAAAAAAAAAAAAAATTAGGGAGTGAGAAGAGAAAAAAAAGAGTCCATTTCCAGGTTTGTCTCTGCTGTCACTTACAAATAACATGTGTAGCCAAAGTCCAGATCTATGCTGATTTATCCCGGCAAGCCAGCAGTGTCTTTAAGGTGATCATAGATAATCTCAGTGAGTCTGCACCTTTACTTCCTCTGAAGTTCAGACTGGTTTCTGGCCATCGGGCTGAGACTAGGCCCATTCACCCTGCAGCATTCAGTGCACCTTCTGTTCAGTGGGCTTGAACTCAGCTGGGAGCCACTAGATGGACCCAGCAGTTGTTCCAAGTTCTGAGCTCAGTAGACTCCTCCTGTAGATGAACCCCAGCCAATTGCTGTTACCTGAGGAACAACTGAGCCCTCAGCATTCACACCCAGCAAGTAGTCCTTCATGTTGACTGCTCCCTTCCATTGCCAAGGAGGGCTCTGGTGTTGCCTACAGTCACTGCAGGTTTGAACTGCTGTCTCAGGCAGTGAGTCCCAACTCAGAGAAAGCTCTGCCAGCTACTTCCTCCTTCACTGTTGAAATTTCTCTTCTCATTCACTCAGTAGGGTTCAGTTCTCACTTCAGATCTTTCCTGGGTCCAGGGGAACCATTTCCCTCCTTGTCTTTCTCTGGACAGCTCTTTCTCTGCCATTTACCACTCTGCCACTTACTACTACGCTATCTTCGTGAAAGTCCATATGATCCCTTTTTTTTTAAAAAAAAACTTCTAATTCATTTTTAAAAATTTTTATTTTATTTTTTGTGCTGGGGATCAAACTTAGAGCCTTATGCATGCTAGTGCTAGGTAAGTGCTCTATTACTGGGCTACATCTCCAGCCCTCTTATTGTCTCTTATAGATGTTCTGCTTTGGTAGATGCTGGGTGCTGCCATAGCAGAAGGACTTCAAGGCTCGAAATTTTAGCATCATGGCAAATGTATGCTATGGCAAGGAAATTGACCATATACTATGCAATGAGGTGTTTGTTTTTTTAATTTTTTAACTTAAAATGGTGCTTTTTATGGGTTGGTGATGTTATTCAGTGGTAGAAAACTTGCCCCATATGCATTAAGCCCTGGATTCAGCCCTCAGCAACACAGGTGCACACACACACAGGTGCTCTTTAATGGACTAGAAAACTCAATATATATATCTTTTATCAACCAATGTTTGGGTTACATATAATTGCTCACTGTGAAAAATGCCTTATTGAGTATGTTTTTTGCTGTATATATGAGTTTTTCTAATACAGTAAATCCCCGTCTTACAAATTCTCTTCAGGGACAATTGGTCATAAATTGGCTTCATTCATAAGCTGACAAAGTGAGACTTATCGGTACACCTGTGAAAATGTACAACTCAAATTTTCATAAGCTAGGGACTTACTGTATTCATCAAAAAGTAAAATTACTGTGTCGCAGTTTACATTCAGTTTCAGCCTCACTACATAAATTGCCATAAAAGTAGAGCTTATCATTGTGGTGCCAAATTACAATGCCTTCAACCAGTGAAATATTTATGTCTCCAAGTCTTAATATTCTTCCTGGTTATGGCTAAACAGTTTAACTTGTTAATTTGTATCTTAGATGTGTTTCTTTTATTTAACAATTCATATTAAGAATTGTGATATTAAAAAAAATAAAACTCCAGATAGTAATCCTTTACCTGTTATAAGTGTTGGATTAACTTCTTCCAGGTTGTGGCTTATGTCTGTATTTCTAGTGATGTTGCCAAGTTAAAAGTTTTTAAATGGTTGCAATCACAGCTTTCATTTAAAAACTTTTTTATCATAAAAGAGTTCAAAAGGTCAGAAATCTTTTTGGTTTTTACTAGACTTTTGATTATATTGGCCATAAACTTTGTTAACTGCAATTTGTAATTTTGTGTTTTTTCTAATATTGTCTATTAATTATTTTATTATAATAAAAAGACCCTCCAGAAGAAGATTTAGTATTGTGGTGATAGCAAGCATCTAGTTATTTCTCTCTATTTAATGTAAGTCATTTAGTGTAGTGTTTAGGGTTCAGGTAAGTAAACTTTGTTTTGTTTCAGTTGTCTACTACAACCCCTACTTAATTTTTTTAAAATAAGAAATATCTAGATGCCATTTTGGCACATTGATAAAATGTTTCCCTTAAATTTGTTAATATGATAACCTATACCATAGTCACTAAGGCAGTATAGTACTGGCACAAGAATAAATAAGCCAATGGAACAAATAAAGAATCCCAAGGGGCTAGAAAGATAGCTCAGTGGTCTAAGTGCCTGTCTGGCAAACACAAGGACCCAAGTTTGATCCCCGGTACTGCATGCCGGGCTGGTTCCAGAACCCTGGGTGTGCTATGCAGGCCACCGTAACCGGGCCTGGTGTTGCACACTTGTAATCCCAGCACTGGGGAGGCTGAAACAGGAGGAGCACTGTGAGTCCATGCTGCATAGCTAGACCCTGTACCAAATAAATAAATAATCCTGAAAAAGACATATATAATGCAGTCATCTGATTTCTGACAAAGACTTCTTTACAATATGTTTGGGAAATTGTCATCTTTTCAATAAGTAGCAATGGGTCAGGCATAAGTCTGTATGGATAAAAATTGCTATTGATTCTCATACCACAGACAAATCCCAAATGTATTAGCACTTTAAAAAGTAAAGAATCTTGCTGTGGTGTAGTGAAGCTTTTTAAAACAGAACAAAAAGCACAAATCATACAGTGAAGGAGTGGAAAATTTTAGTATTTTAAATTTAATTTAAAAAGATTAAGAATCTTCATCAAAAGACAACAACTAGGAGACTGAAAAGATAAACTGTAGGACTTTATCTCTCAGTATACCTGACAGAGAAACGGTAGCAGGGATGAAGAAAAGACAGACAAGAAGACAAGAACTGGGTCAGGTGGTGGCCCGTTGCCTGACTGACAAATGACCCCAGAACAACAGTAGAAACATTTATTTATACCTTTGCAAAGTTACAAGACATTAATAACCAACAAAGTCCAGGCAGGATGTTTTTCTCAAGACTGAGGTGGCTTGACTGCTTTAGGTAATGAGGCCTCATTCTGCCTTTTCACATAGGATCAGTTTCCAACTTTAGTGGTTCCCAACAGCAAACTGTACAAATATACAGTATTCATGATATATTTGTTTGACTTATGAATCAACTAGACTATGTAAAGAACCCCTATAGAACAGTAAATGACAGAAAAGCAAATAGGAAATGGGAAAAAAAAAATCCAGGAGTATCCAGTGATCAAAAATATGAAAAGGTGTTCAAGGAAATGGTAAAATTAAAACCAAAATGTGTTAGCACTACACATCAGAAGAGCTAATGAGGGGTTGGGGAGATGGCTCAGTAGGATAAGCTCTTCCATGGCAAGCGCAAGGGTCTAAGTTCAATCCCCAGTTCTGAAAAAAAAAAAAAAAAAAAAAAGAGCTAATGAAAGTGTATGCCAAGTACTTTTGTATTGGCATGCCCACAGAATGCCACTTTGTGCTCCAGCCTCTGCAAATAATATTCAATATTAAAAACAAGATCCCCAATCTCTAGAAAAATCTAAGAAGCAGATAGCCCATGGTTACCTATCTAATTAAGAAAATGTCAGATACTCATAAGGACTATAAAGAAAAAAAGATTTGGGGAAGGAAAATCACTAGAGGATAATTCAGGTGTTTTTTTTTGTTTTGTTTTGTTTTGTTTTTGTGGTACCAGGGACTTATTCCACTGAGCTATCTCCCCAGACCCAGTTTTTTATTTCATAAGAATTAACCATGCAGTGGTGGCACTATCAGTTTTATGCACAAATATGATTAACAGAAACAGGATCTGTGAGGCTGCTTCTATGAGATACTAAAATATACTAAAAAACCCTCTAATCAAAAGTTCTATCCATGTATGATTAAAACAAGTTCAAAATAGATATATGTGGATGTAGTGGTCAATACATTTTGTCAATTTGACTGGATCACTTGGCAGTTCCACACTGTGGGCTGTGAGGGCCCCACCCCAGAGTAACTCAGCACAAAAAGGGGACATAAAGGGGTTAAGGAAGAATCTGGCATTCCACTTTGTTGGAGGAACTTCAGTCTTCACAGTCATCTTGGACTCTCTCTCCTGGCTTCCATCACAGACTCTTTAGCTTCCAGCTTGAGTCCTTCAGCTTTCTGTTGCAGATTCTTCAGTCTTCCATTGCAAACTCAAGGGCTGACTGTTAGAGACCATGAGAGACCACTAGAGATCATTAGAGACTGTTAGAGATAAAACACTGCAGTGAGCTTCCAACCTTGGGACTGAATCCTTCAGTCTGTGGTGTACAGACACTCTTGGCATACTTCATCCCACTCTGTGACTGGTATATCTTGTATTATATCTGTTCCTCCAGTAAAACCCTGACTAAAATAGAATATGGTACCAGGAGTGGGGCTAGAGAAATAGAATATAGTGATGGACTTTTTAATGGCCTTAAGAGTTCCTGGAGTTGGCTTCAAGATTTGATGAGACCTGAAGACACTATGGTCTCTTCTGGTTTTAAGGAGCATATTGATACTCCTTGGCATGAGGTTTTAAAACTAATATGCCATATAGATCCATTTAATTATCCTAACTCACTACTTGTGAGATGTCAGGAATTTAGAGATTCCATGCAGGAAAATTTTGTATCTTTGGCAGAGTAGGGAATATAATAATACCAGTTGGTTGGTCTTAGCCTCAGTGGACAAACTTATGAATGAAAATAAGGAGCTTGAGGATACAATTTTCTGCCTCCAGACTCAGATAAAAAATTTAAAAGTGTCTAAGTGTGTTCTGACAAAAAATCTCTCTTTTAGCCACAAGGCTGAAGTTGCAGAGACCTCCTTCAAAGCATGGTAATAGGCAATCATGGCCGCTCAGCCAGTTTCCAGATTTGAGCCAGTTTACAGACCCAAAACCCCTTGAATGATGGAGAGTCCAGGTCTCCTTGAGGAAGGATCCTAATGTCCCCAGAATTTGTACAGTCAGTCTTTCTCCTATCCTTCCCCAGAGGGACCTAAGGCCTTTTGCCTGAGTGACTGTACACTGGGGTAAGCGGAATGATCAGACATTTCAGGGACTATTGGACACTGGTTCTGAACTGACACTGATTCCAGGGGATCCAAAACACCATAGAGGCCCTCCAGTAAGAGTAGGGGCCTACAGAGGGCAGATGATCAATGGAGTCTTAGCAAAGGTCCAACTCACAGTGGGTCCAATAGGCCCTCAACTCCATCCTTTCGTTATTTCCCCTATTCCAGAATGTGTAATTGTGATAGATATACTTAGTGCTTTGCAGAATCCTCACATTGGTTCCCTAACCTGCCATGTGAGGGCTATTATGGTTGGAAAGGCCAAATGGAAGTCATTAGAGTTGCCCGTGCCTAGTAAAATAGTGAACCAAAAGCAGTATCACCTTTCTGGAGGGATTGCACAGATTAGCGCCACCATCAAGGACTTGCAGGATGCAAATGTGGTGGTTCCTGCCACATTTCCATTTAAGTCTCCCATTTGGCCTGTGCAGAAGACAGATGGGTCTTGGAGAATGGTGGTAGATTACTGCAAACTGAATCAAGTGATGATTCCAATTGCAGCTGCAGTACCAGATGTGGTTTCCTTACTTGAGCAAATTAATACATCCCCTGGTAGTTGGTATGCAGCTGTTGATTTGGCAGATGTCCTCTTCTCCATAACTACCCATAAGGACCATTAGAAACAATTTGCTTTCAGCTGGCAAGGCCAACAGTATACCTTCACCGTCTCACCACAAGAGTATATTAAGTCTCTAGCCCTGTATTACAACTTAGTTCATAGGGACCTTGATCACTTTTCTCTTCCTCAGGATATCATACTGGCCCATTACATTGTTGATGGTATGCTGGTTGGGCCTAGTAAGCAGGAGGTGGCAACCACCTTGGATTTGTTAGTATAGCATTTGAAAGCCAGAGGATGGGAAATAAATCTCACAAAAATTCAAGATCCTTCTACCTCAGTGAAGTTTCTAGGAGTCCAGTGGTGTGGAGCATGTAGAGATATTCCTTCTAAGGTAAAAGATAAGTTGCTGCATCTGGCTCCCTCCATCACCAAAAAGGAGGCACAGCACCTAGTAGACATATTTGGATTTTGGATACAACATATTCCTCACTTAGGTATCTTACTCTGACCCATTTACCGAGTGACTCACAAAGCTGCTAATTTTGAGTGGGGCTCAGAACAGGAAAAAGCCCGGCAACAGGTCCAGGCTGTTGTCCAGGCTGCTCTGCCTCTAGGACCATTCGATCCAGCAGATCCAATGGTACTTGAAGTGTCAGTGGTAGATAGGGATGCTGTTTGGAATCTCTGGCAGGCCCCCATAGGTGAATTGCAGCAGAGGCCTTTAGGATTTTGGAGCAAGGCTCTGCCATCATCTGTAGACGACTACTCTCCTTTTGAGAAACAGCTCTTGGCCTGCTATGGGGCCTTCGCGGAAACTGAACACTTGACTATGGGACACCAGGTCTCCATGAGACCTGAGTTGCCTATCATGGCCTGGATATTATCTTATCTATCAAGTCATAAGGTTGGACATGCTCAGCAACAGTTCATCATTAAATGAAAGTGGTATATTCATGATAGAGCCAGGGTAGGTCCAGAGGGTACAAGTAAATTACATGAAGAAGTTGCCCAGATACCTAGGACTCCTACACCTGCTATATTGCCTTCTGTTTCCCAGCATGCACCTATGGCATTGTGGGGTATACCATATAATCAGCTGTTAGAGGAAGAGAAGACTAGGGCCTGGTATACAGATGGCTCTGCACGCTAGGCAGGCACCACCTGCAAATGGACAGCTGCAGCATTATAGCCGCTTTCTCATATGTCACTGAAGGACAGTGCTGGAGGGAAATCATCACAGTGGGCAGAACTTCGGGCAGTGCATCTGGTAGTACATTTCTCCTAGAGAAAGAAATGGCCACATATGAGACTGTATACTGACTCATGGGCCGTATCAATGGTCTGGCCGAATGGTCAGGAACTTGGAAGAAATATGATTGGAAAACTGGTGACAAGGATATTTGGGGAAGAGGTATGTGGATAGGACTCTCCATGTGGGCAAATAATGTAAAAAAAAGTCAAAACAAGATGATAGGAGGGTAACAGTAGTTAATACATTGTGCACTGACATTCTTAATTTACTTACTCAGAACACACGATACTGGCATTTAATAGTCCAAACAGTATTAGCACAAACTTTTCAGTGAACTAAGAGAAATTAGTAGTGTAATTATTTTAACTATCATATATATATATATATATATATATATATATATACATATATATATATAATTTTTGGTTTTCTCTTCATTGTACAACAAGTCAGACTATTGAGACAGTAAAATGGTCAGCAGTTGTCTTAGCTATGGAGAAACAAGCAAAGCACAGATTTATGTTTTATTTTTATCTGGTTCCGGGAATTGAACCCATAGCCTTGTACTTGCCAGACAGGCACTGTGCCACTGAGCTATCTCCCCAGCCCTAAAGCATAGATTTTTAAGGCAACAAAACTTCAGAGTGGTAGATGTGAGCCATTCAACATTGGTCAAGTCCACAGCTTCAGCAAATGTACCACTAGTTGTGCATGTGTGCGGACAGAGCACAGGAGAACTCACCATCCTTAGCTCTCACTGATTTGAATAAAAATAGTTTGTTAAAGAAGGAAGACTATACATGGAGTGCATAAGCTCCCTTGGGGCACCTCTTAGTGTTGCCATGCCTTTTTATTAAGGTGAATGAGAAGCTACAACAACCTAATACAGGCACAATGACAAATGGTCCAGAGCCTTCAGGAATGAAGGTATGAGTCACTCCATCAGGGAAAGAACCAAGACCTGATGAGGTTCTTGCTGAGGGCCAAGGGAGTACAGAATGGGTAGTAGAAGAGGCTAGTTCTAAATACCATCTACAACCCCATAATGAGCTACAGAAAAGGGGATTATAATTGTACTACTTCACCTCTCTCTCATATATAGTTATGTTATAATATAATATGGATAGATTTAAGATTTAGTACCAGTTCTTAAGGATTATTAAACCTATGTTAATGTTTAAGTATAAGCATCAAGCAAAGAAAATTCACCTTCTATTTTGCTAAGGGTATTAGTGTGTTTCTGTTCATACACAGGACAGTATAGTTCTAACAATGTTAGACACAATTATATGCATATCTCTGTATCTGGAGACTGGCTTAAAGAAATATGTCTAGTTGCCAAGTTGACAAGGGGTGGATTGTAGTGGTCGATACATTGTGTTAATTTGGCTGGATCACTTGGCAGTTCCACACTGTGGGCTGTGAGGGCCCCACCCCAGAGTAACTCAGCACAAAAAGGGGACATAAAGGGGTTGAGGAAGAATTCGGCATTCCACTTCCTCTGAGGAACTTTTCAGTCTTCACAGTCAGCTTGAACTTTACCTCCTGACTTCTAGTGCAGACTCTACGGCCTCCAGCTTGGATCTTTTAGCTTCCCATAGCAGATTCTTCAGTCTTCCATTGCAGACCCAACAGCTGACCATTAAAGACCATTAGGGACCAGTAGAAACTGTTAGAGAGGGAACACTGCAGGGAGCTTCAGACCTTGGGACTGAATCCTTCAGTCTGTGGTATGCAGACACTCTTGACATACTTCATCCCACTCTGTGACTGGTACATCTTATATTATATCTGTTCCTCTAGTAAAACCCTGACTAAAACAATGGACTTCTAGTAAGCGATATGGAGAAATGATGCTTCTCTGAGTACACCTTATTATATGTTTTTATCTTCAAGACCATGATAGTATTTTTAAAATAAATATCAAACAGCGGTATGTTGTAGCCCGTGCCTGCAAGCAGCACCTGGGAGTCTGAGGCAGGAGGATCACACTGAGACCCAGTCTCAAGAAAAAAAAAAATCAACAAAGAAGAGAAGTAACCCTAAAATGTAATTTAAGCAAAAACAAGAATTTCTGTCACACTAGAATGGGAAAATAAACCTGAAACTTTTTTTTTTCTTTTTGAGACAGGTTCTCCTTTTATAGTTCAGACTGGCCTTGAATTTCCTTTGTAGTCCAGTTCACAGCAATCCTCCTGCCTCAGTCTCCCATGTGCTGGGATTACAAATGCATGTCACCATGCCTGGCACCCCAAAGATTTTTTGAAGACAACCTGACATATTCTCTCAGGACAAAGAAGAAAACAAACATGTAAACAAATAAGATTGATGTAAACTTTTTTTAAAAAAAAGTATAACAATATTTACAAATAACTCTAGTTATAATCTACAGCAATTACAAAGCTGCTACTTCTTAGACATACAATTTCCTAACAAAGATAACAGAGAAGCAATGACATCCCAGCAGCAATACGGATAAATAGCACCCACATCCGAGGACTAAGGCTCTTTGTAGAAATAGCATATAGAGTAGGAGGGCAGGCTGGACAGATATGAGAAGGGCCTGGAAATATTTTGTGGAGGTAAAAAGTAGATACATGCTCACAGAATGATTACAACATGTTAAAAGGTCACAGAATCAGTCTGAAGGAACACCTACTAGACAAATCTCGTACAATCTGAGATTCAAAACATGTAATAACAGTAACGGGTTCAGTAAAACCATTGAATAAACTAGTAGCTTATTTCAGGATGTAAGAGCTACCTTTCATAGGATGCCATCACATAAATGTAGAAGTAATAGTGGAATTGGCAAGTCAAAATAGCTACAATAGTAATAACTGATTTTGGTAAGAATCATCAGTGGATTATTACATTACAGACATATTAGCACGTGCTGTGTGCTCAACCCTCTCATTCGTTACTAAGCATCTGCTCGTGGCATGAGTTTTTTCTAAGCCTTAGTAGAGAAACGATATAAAAATCGAACTCAGCGGAGCGTGGTGGCGCAGACCTGCAATTCTAGCACTCTTGGAGGCTGAGGCAGAAGCATCACAAGTTGGAGCCCTACAGGGCGATTTGGTTACTTGGGGAGATCCTGTCTCAAAAAAAAAAATAAAATAAAAATAAGGAATGGAGGATGTAGGCCAGTGTAAAAGTCCGATGTTCAAACCATATTATCAGACAAAAACAAAACAAAACAAAAACAAAAAAAAAAACAAAACCCAAAACAAAAAATAAATCTGCAACCTCCGCCTCACGCGCTAAAACGGAGCCTGGGGGTCGTCCCCACGTTCTGACATCCACGCTTGCGCACTCCTCGCAGCCGGCCCGGTAGTGGACTACATTTCCCACGAGCCCCCGCGCGGTTTCCTTCCGGCTTTCTTGCTGCTGTCCGCTTGGGAGGTGAGTTGGTCTTATGCATTGAGGAAATGGGCGCGGGGGTGGCGCGGGGGCGGCGCGGACTTGTGTGTCAGTCGGCTTGCAAGGACTGGAATTTGTGGCTCTCACTGATCACCGGGTGCCCTCCTGCGGCCTCTGCTCGCCCGCTTCAAGGCCCAGAGGCCCGGAATGGCTCCGAGTTAGATGTATGAACCTCAGAGCGAGAGCCCCCAAACAAAAAGACACAATTCTGAGAGCGACTGCGCACCTTAGCCGCTCTCTCGGCCCACGAACTTAGGGAACTGGGACACAGGTTTCAGTCCAGCCTTCCGGTTCTCTGGCCTTTTTTCCGGATACTGGGAAGTGCCAGCTTTACCCTCGGCACCCTAATTCCAGCGGGCTGTATGTGTGGAAGATGGAGCAACTGTGATAGCGGGGATGTGTGTTGCGAATCTTGTAGACGAGGCACCAAGGAGAGGCCGCCCTGTTGGGGTTTTCACTCTTTTCCAATCTTGCTGATACTTAGGAAGAGAAATCAATGATTGTTCTTACATTCGTTAAAAAAAAAGTCAAAATTAGTTGCCTTTTTGTTCCCTGAAATGTAATTTTTATTTTTCAGGCACGCAAACATTTGCTTTCCTTTTCTATGGAAGAGTGAAAATCACGAACCGAAAAGAGAAACACTAGCCCTTTTATTAATTAGGCTAAGAGAAAAGAGACAGATAAAGCTGCAAAATTGAGAGAAAACGTTATTTCTTGGCAGGTTATATCATAGATGTTAAATGTCATAACTACTTCCATAGATTAGAGATTTCTTACCAATGATGCTCCAGACTTGCTTTGGTATTTTAATTGTACTACTGGGAATTCTTGGTTTCCTAAACCACTCTCGTGATAACACTCAGGATAGCGTTGCAGTTTATTTCTGCCATCTCCCCGTCACATTTCAGAAACAGCAGCCATTCCAGATACTCGTTGTGGATAGGTGGGTCCTCTTAAAATCCTCTAGCTGACACTCAACCCATTACAAAAGAGTTCTTTTCCTCCTTTTAGCTCATTGTAGCCCAGTCGTTCATGTAGCATTTCATTCCTGTCTGTGAATCATTGAATATAGTTTTGTCACATTTTATAAGCTTGTTTCAGTTAGTGTTGAGTTGGCTTAGCTTAGCCTTTAGTACCTGAAAAGACCTGTCCAGTGAACGGGTGTTTTAGCCTTTTTTCCCAGTGAATGATGGGGAGTGAAGGTAGATTCTATACACATCCTCCTCTCCGGTAGGTGTTTACATGAGCAGTTGACAGGCATTAGATTTCTCCTGTGAGCTGTGTCTTTGGAATCTTGTGGATGGTCTACAGGTAAACCTGGAAAGAGGCTAACTTTACAGTTATATTTTAACTTGTAATTTGGAGAGAAGATTAAAGTCTAGATGGTTTCATGGTCTAGATGACTTTGCTCTCTGCTGCCCTGAATTCAAAGCAGGAAGAGATAGGGAATGGTATGACTGGTGACAAGGACTTACGCTTTTGAGATGCGCTAGGAAGGTTAATGTGATAGGGTTTTTAGTGGAGAGGTCTGTAAATTGTTAGCAAGGGAAGGACCTCTTACAAGGGAGGGAAGACAGTGAAAATTTGAAAAATGGTTTAAACTTTCCAACAGCATGAGTTGATTTAGGACCACATATTTATGTGTTCTTCGAGGAGGCAGTTTATTATGGTGACAGTAGTGTGTGTTATGGAGCCAAATCACCAGAGTTCAAGCAGTAAACCTGCCACTGAGGGTTGGGTAAGCTCTTCATCCTACAGTTCTATCATGTGTAAAATGAGAATAATTGTAGAATCTACTATGTAAGATTATTATAAAAAATGAATATTGTAAAACTTGGGGCTGTGGGTATAGCTCTGTGGTATGGCACTTGCCTAGCTTTGCTCTGGGTTTGATTGCCAGCACCAAAACATGAGAATAAACAATAAAATACATAGATAATGCTTGACATGTAATAGTGTGTTCAGTAGATTTGTTATTATTACATGGTAATTCCATGTTTTTCCGCATCACACAGATCTAAAAATTCTATTTTACCACATTTGCTTTATCCATTCATGTATCGTTTTGTAAATTACTGATAATGAAGAACTACCTATTAAAGTGATGTTTTACAGTTTGTTAATTAACTCTGTAAGAAAAAGCAAGCCTGAGGAGGCTTTTTTTTCTTGCAGTACTGGAGACTGAACATAAAGCTTACCCAGTAAGCTACATCCCCAGCCCTTTTTAATGTTTTTGGTTTGAGACACAATCTGGCTAAGTTGGGCTTAGTGTCTTGAGCTCAAAACCATCTAGCGTCTGCCCCTCAGAGTGTTGGGATTATAGGCAGGTGCCCCTATGCCCAGCTAGAAGCCCTGTTTTTGGGAGAGGGGGGAAAAGCCAAAGAGAATTTTCTCTGTGAGGAAGGGTAGTGGTATTTTTATCTTAAGTGTTATAACTGACTTATTAAATGTTTATTTGCTACTTTAAGTGTTCTATATGTAGTATATTTAGTCCTCATAACTCTTTGAGGTAGAAATTAATTATTACCATTTTATATAGGAGAAAAGCAAGACTATGTAAGATTACAGAGTTAATAACGATTAGAGATGAGATTTTTCTACCCTTATAGTCTGACAGCAAAATGTATATTAGTAGTTGTAACAGTATACCCAATCACATTTTTATGTATACTTAAAAAATAACCCTTTTCTTAATAATCTGTCACAGGAGAGAATAGAAATACCAATTTTTGTGATAATATGTTAGCTCCAGATTATAGTGAAGCTGTGAGATCTTTATGAAAGTAAATTATTTTAGACTATAAAGAGTTGGGTCTTATTTTAATTAATTAATTTAGACAGGGTCTTGCTCTGTTGTCCAGGTTGGCCTCAAACTCTGGACTGGTCAGTACCCCAGTCTCTGGCATGTGCTGCTGTGTTCACCTCACAGTTTTTGTCCTAATTTGACTGATTCATTGATATATTTATAATTGAACTCAGAGCCCTTTCACTGATCTACATTCCAAGCCTTTTTTTTTTTTTTTTTTTTTTTTACTTTAGAGAGAGGGTCTTGATTAAATTGCCAAGGCTAGGCTTGAACTTGCAATCCTTCCTCCTTTGATTTTCAAAGAGCTGGAATTATATGTATGTGCCATCATACCTGGCTTAAAATTTTAATTTTGATGATAGTAAATGCAAAATGAGACTAGAGGGACAAGAGACCCCAAAAGCTGTTGGCAAGCTTTATAGGCACGCTAGCTAAAGACTGATTCAGAAGCAAAATGGACCCATTTGTTAGGAAGATGAGAAAGAAAGTTGACATATGACTGCTTTCCGTCTGTAAAACACATCAGCAACTTTTGCCATACCTTTGTAAGTATACTGAGTAGGTTGATACCTTGTATCAACTTGAGAAGTTTGAAAGTTTAAACAACTTAGCAGGGAGCCAGGGTTCTTTCCTTGTAAACATCCTAAGACTGTAAAGATTCCCCTTTAAATCTATTCATCTGTTGACACTTCAGTTGATTTCATATCTTTTTTTTCCAGAACCGGGGATTGAACTCAGGCCCTTGCATTTGCCAGGGAAGTGCTTATTCCACTGAGCCACCTCCCCGGCTCATTTCATATCTTGACTTATGTGAATAATACTACAATAAACATGGGATGCAGCTATCTCTTCAATATACTATTTTTTTTTCTTTTAAATATATACCCATGAGCTAGGCACAGTGGTATGTACCTATAATCCCAGCCATTAGGGAGGCTGATCAAAGATTGCTTGAATCCAGGGGTTTGCGCTATATGGTGAGTCCTTGTTATCAAATTAATGTAAATGTGTGTGTGTGTGTGTGTGTGTGTGTGTGTGTGTGTAGTACTTATGCATGTATATAGTTGCTGGTTCATGAAGTACTTTTATTTTTAACTTCTATTTATATCTCCATAGAGTCCCATAATGGCTATTCCTGCTTATATGCCCATGAATTTTTTCTTCTGCATATCCTTTCTAACATTTGTTGTCTGTTGTCTTTTTGCTAATAGCTATTCTAGCATATATGAAATGACAACATCATTGTGGTTTGAATTTACATTTCCCATATGATTATGGAAGAATCCAGGAGCTGCTGTGTCCTACATGCTGCTGAAGTCTGCATGTGCTGCAGAGGCCAGCAGTGCTAACACTGGCCTGGTGCTGATGCAGATTAAGGATCAACTTTACTATGCAATCCTGAAACCTGGGGCTGTGGGCTACTGTACTACAGTCTGGGGCCATGAGGGTCTGACAAGTGCTGGGGGGGGGGCCTAGTGTTGGGGACCAAGACAAACTTCCATGCTTACTTTGTTCTGTTTCCTCCACCTAGACAACAGCTGTCTCTTTTCTCTGCTGCTTGGCATTGGGCAAAGGGTAGAACAGGTTCTGTAAAACTATCCTTCTTACATTTTTCAATATGTTCTTTCTTATTATTATGATATAATCAGGTACTATGGTCTCTCTGATTTCTTTAGCTGTTGTGAAGATACATGTATTTTCAATTTAGACAGTTGTTTAAAGTGACATTTTTGTGGAGGGATGATTGGTGAAAAGCACTGTTTTTGTCATCTTTTGAGGCTTGGTATTTTCAAAAAGTTATTGGTCATTTCTCTTTTTAATAGAACTGCCCACATTTAGGGTTCTCTCAGTAAGGTAAAAATTCTGCCTCCAGAGCCCAGGACCAAAGTTGAAGGAGAACTAGCTTTTTAGTGAGAGAATTGTAAATTCAAAACAAAAGAAGTCAGCCTCTGTGTGATTTGAATCCTGAGCATCCGTGTGTTGAGAGGGTAGAACTGTACCATATAAGAAAACTGGAGCTTTCAGTTGACAAGTGTAAAAAGCACTGGTCACATAAGGATTTTCTTTCTTTTTTTTCTTTTTTTTTCCCCTAGGTACAATGGGGCTTTATTGATGGTGTGCAAGGGCAGTGAGCCAGGAATCCCAAGGCCCATCCCCTTCTAGGGGGCCTGGGATGGAAGCTGTGAGGGGGAGATTCTCAATATGGCAGCTGAGTAAGGCAGTGACTTCTACAGCATGGCCTCTCCATCCCTCTGGTCTTGCTGTGCTGTGGGGGCGGGGCTCCTTACTCCTTGGAGGCCATGTGGACCATGAGGTTCACCATCCTGTTGCTGTAGCCGAACTCATTGTCATACCAGGAAATGAGCTTCACAAAGTGATCATTGAGGGTGATGCCAGCCCCAGCATCAAAGGTGGAAGAGTGGGTGTCACTGTTGAAGTTGCAAGATACAACCTGGTCCTCGGTGTAGCCCAGGATGCCTTTGAGAGGACCATCGGAGGCCTGCTTCACCACCTTCTTGATGTCGTATTTAGCTGCTTTCTCCAGGCAGCAAGTCAGATCCACCACTGACACAATGGGAGTGGGCACATGGAAGGCCATGCCTGTGAGCTTCCCATTCAGCTCCAGGATGACCTTGCCCACAGCCTTGGCAGTGCCAGTGGATGCAGGGATGATGTTCTGGGCAGCCCCACGGCCATCACGCCACAGCTTCCCAGAGGGGCCGTCCACAGTCTTCTGGGTGGTAGTGATGGTGTGCATTGTTGTCATGAGTTGTCATGGATGACCTTGGCCAGTGGGGCTAAGCAGTTGGTGGTACAGGAAGTGTTGCTGACAATCTTGAGGGAATTGTACTTCTTGTGATTCACACCCATCACAAACATGGGGGCATCGGCAGAAGGGGCAGAGATGATGACTCTTTTGGCACCACCCTTCAGGTGAGCCCCAGCCTTCTGCATGGTAGTGGAGACACCAGTGGACTCCGCCACGTACTCAGCACCAGCATCACCCCACTTGATGTTGGCAGGATCTTGCTCTTGGAAGATGGTGATGGCCTTTCTGTTGATGACAAGCTTCCCGTTCTCAGCTTTGACAGTGCCATGGAACTTGCCATGGGTGGAATCATATTGGAACATGTAGACCATGTAGCTGAGGTCAGTAAAAGGGTCACTGGTGGCCACAGCATCCACCTTGCCAGAGTTAAAAGCAGCCCTGGTGACCAGGCATCCAGTATGGATCCGTTCACTCCGACCTTTACCATCTTGTCTGGATCACTGCTGGTTGCACAAGAAGATCAACTATCGTCGGACTTGCAGGAGCAGAGAGCCACATAAGGATTTTCAGTGAATGTTATTGGCTCAATTCAGTGATTGTGAATCCACACCTCCCCGGTTGAACACTCAAAAAGGGAGTTGTAAAGGGTGTCTGAAAATGGTCTGAAATGTTCTGATTGGGAAATTGGAGTGGGGAGTTGTCCTAGCAAGAGAAGGGCAGAGTGGCCTTATCATAGAAGTAGGTGCCAGGGCCAATCTGTATGATTTTTTAGTTGTTGTCTTTAGAAAAACTCTGGTTCAGTTTCAGCACTTGAGCAACATTGCTAAATGGAAACGTGGTCAGAAATGCTCATATAGAGGTATCTGGGGCTTCTATATCAAGTCCATCAGGGCCAACTTGCATTTCTCCAGAGCATGGGTTCCCCCCACCCCCATACTCCACTTCAGTTTTATAAGAGTATAGGATAAGTGTGCATATAGTAATGGGGACTAGTTTGGAAAAAGAAATGAAAAAGAAAAAAAATGCTCATGTCAATATAAGTCGTTTGGAGTACTCTTAAGTAATCTAGCTTCGTAGCCTTCTATTTATTTATTTACCTGCTGCGTGGTACTTGGAATCATGGCTGTTTTTTTTCTTTTTCAGCTCAGGTTTATCAACTCTGCAGTTCTCCAACAAAGAAATATTAAAGAAGACTGACTAGTTCTTGGGGTTCTAAAACCATGGCTGATGTAAGTTAATGGTGGTTTTTATTTTTTTAAATATTGTCAATCTCTAGATGATGTGTGCATATTTGTTAGTTTCCCTGAACTTTCCATTTTATCCAAACTATATAAAAGAGCCTGTTCCAGTTTTGCCATTCCTGAGATTAGGGATAGATAGCTCATTGATAATCTTTCCTTTCTTCTGCAAAAGTGAAATGCCTTGAGACGAATATAGACATTCTTGCAGAAGGTCTCTCTGTCAGAATATTCTAATGGAAGAACTTTATTTTAGTACTTAATTCCAGAAAAATATATTTCTGTCAATACAGTGATTTATTGAGGGGAGAGAGAATCAAACCCAGGGCCTCATACATTCTGAAAGACAAATGGTCTACCACTAAGCCATACTTACAAGCAGCTCTTAGTACAGTGACTTTTGATCTAGTTTTATGTAGAAAAAAATATGTGTACTCATTACACAGCATCTCATTTAAAACAAAATGTTTTCAGTGTTTCGCTGGGGTATATGCTATATACAGAAAAGTTTATGAATCTTGAGAGTATAGCTGTATAGTTGGCTGTGGTGGTGTATGTTGGTATCCCAACACTCTGGAGGCTGAGCCAGGAGGATTGTTGTTGACCAGTGTGGGCTACAAATTGAGCTCAAGACCAGCCTGAACTGCATTAGTGAAACCCTATCTAAAGAGACAAAAATAGAAAAGAATGTAACTGAATGAATTTCCTTAAGTTAAATAGTGCAGCTGTACTTCCAGGTCAAGAAAAGAATATTACTAGTACCTCATGTATTTCCCCCTTCAGTCATCCTTACTTACCCATCTCAAATGTAATTAATGTCTTGACTTTGAATGCCATAAATTAATTTTGCTTATTTTTAGAACTTTATAATAAAGTGGATCATGTAGTTGAATGCAGTATTTTTAAAACAAAAACAGTGTTAGGAAGAATCTAGTTATATTCCGTAATACAATTGCTAGACCATCAGAACTATATGTATCATAATAAGGATATGTATTTGGTGCTGCTGGTGATAGAAGATTCATCAGAGCATTGTAGTAAAGTTGAGCTATGTTCTCATTGGAAGTGCTTTTCTGTAGTTTAGCTTTCTTTTTTTTGGTCTAGTATAGAGTTCCTCAAATGTTGGAAAAAGGCCAGGTATGGTGGTGCATATTCGTAATCCCAGCACTCTTTGAGAGGCTAGGGTAGCAGGATCACAAATTTGAGCATAGCCTGGACAATTTAGCAACTTAGTGTGACCCTGTCTCAAAAATAAAAGATCAAAGGTGGATTAGGGATGTAGCTCAGTACAAAGGACTGGGGTTCAATCTCCAGTACTGAAAAGAAAAGTTGAAAAATTAAAGGAAAGTGTGGAAAAAGTTTCAAAGCAAGTGAGATAAATGAAATTAGTAAGAAACAATGAAAGTACTACCACCAAACATATCGCCAGTGCACTGATCCATTGTGTAGCCTATATTGAAGGAAAATGTAAAGCTACTTGAAGGGTTAGAATTAACACATAATGGATAATAATTCAATGAAGAAAAAAGAGGCATATAGTTTATAACGTATTAAAATGGTGTGGTTTTTAGGAATGGATTGCTGTTGTTAAATGTGAGATATCTTTTTTGAGCTTTCCTTGAAGACCTGTTGTGTAATGAAAGAGCATTTATACTGTTTGACACATTATGGGGAAACTGTAAACTCCACAGATGAGTTTTTTAAGTAATAGGGATTTAGTGTTGACTGATCTTAGTTTCTTTACATGTTGCGATCTTATGTTGTATAAGGCTTTTAGGATCGAGTGGGTTATGTAGAGATATGATGAGGGCCTTATTATATGGTAAAAGCTAAAGTGCTGTGTGCTGCCTTGACATGTGTGCCAAGCCTTTAGGGGCCTAACCTGTGAGAACCCTGTTTTCGCCAGATGTGCCTCTTCAATGGAAAAGGCTTTCTTTCCTCCTAGTTCCCCTATGTGCTAAGCCAGTTACATCCTCCTAGTCTTTAACCTAATTGTTTTCACTACCCCAGCAGCCCATATAATTATTCAGACAAGCTAGTCATGTCTTCCTCTGGGAACCAGGGAACATTTAATTTTCTTTCAAAGCCTGCCTCTCACAACCCCTTGTTTTCTCTGTTCCTGAGTGCAGCCTCTGTGGCCTTGTGTGATGTGTGACATCTTCCCTTAGGTTGTGAGTATGTGTGACTAAATAAATTGCTGTCAGTCTCATTTGTCTAATGTCAGCTATTTGCCTAATAATGCTTTTAATGGCAGAAGATTGTTACATCAGCAATAGGATGACTAGATAGTAATCAGAATAGAGCTGCAAATAGTTAAGGATCATCTCTAATTTTCTACCATAGAGAAAAATGCCAGGAATGAAATTCATTGTGTATATTTTACAGGATGTGCTGGCCTAGAGCAGTATTTCTCAACCTTGAAACTATTGACATTTTGAGTCAGAGAATCCTTTATTATAGGGGACTGTCTTGTGCATTGTACTACGTCTAATATCCTACAGTGAGTATGACCTCTACTCACTAGGCACCTGTAACAGTCACCCATTCCACACTAGCTGTGATAACCAAAACTGTATCCATGGCCAGATATCTTCTGGGGGACACAAATATCACACTTTCTTGAAAATTATTGATCCAAGGTACACTTTTCATTATGTCTTCATATTTTAGTATCCTACAGTTTAAAAGTGAGAAAAGATGTTTAATGAGGGAAAATAGTAAAGAATAAGATTATTTAAATACACATATATTATCTATTATGGATGACAAGAGTTAGAGAAGACTTGAGATCAAACTGAATTCAAACATCTAAATTTGCTGGGTATGGTGGTGCATGCCTGTAATCCCAGCACTCAGGAGGCTGAGGCAGGAAAATCACTGTGTTCCAGGCCAGCCTGGGCTACAAAGTGAGCTCAAG
>NW_004524659.1:9260321-9262599 GCF_000260255.1 Octodon degus
TATTTATTTATTTATTTATTTATTGCAGTGCCAGGGATTGAACTAAGGACCTTGCTAGGCAAGTGCTTATTCTACAGAGCTATCTCCCTGGCCCCAATTATCTAAATTTTAAAGAGAATCTAATATACTTAAAAAGAACCACTATGCATTGGAATATTTAAAGTTCACTAAAGTATTGATTGCTAACAAGGAAGACATTTATAATAAAATCTTATTCTCTTGTGAACTTTTCTATCTCTGTTATTTTTTCTGCTGTGAATTTGACCTTACCTTCAGAGAAACTTCGTAATACATTTGGGAGAAATTTCTACCCTTGTGTTTCCATGATCAATAAAGGCAAAAGAGACAGAGACCTCACATTTCCTTAGAGTTTATAGTGGAGGCATGACTATGTACAGAAGGCTTGTATGCATTATTTGGTTTAATCGAGATTTTTAGTAGATGTGCTGCTGAAGCAAGCATAATGTAATCAAGATATTTAGGTTATTTTATTATTTCCAGATATGTTTGGCTAAATTTTAATGTATAGTTGCAAGACTAGTTATGACCATGTAGGCACTCTACTTCTGAAATTCTAATTTCCCTGCTGCTCTATTCATGTCATAAGTTTCCAGCCCTATTTGCATGCTATGTAGTCCCCATTCAGCAGTAAAGTCCTCAATCTCATCTCTTTCCATTTGAAGAAATATTTAATTCATTTTCACAAATAATTCATAAGTTCATCTTTCCAGGGTTCAGTGACATTCAGAGATGTGGCTATAGACTTCTCACAGGAAGAATGGGAATTCCTGGACTCTGCTCAGAGGGACTTATATAGGGATGTAATGTGGGAGAACTATAGCAACTTCATCTCACTAGGAGCTTCTATTTCTAAACCAGATATGATTACCTTATTGGATGAAGAAGGGAAGGAACCTGGGATGATTGTGAAGGAAGGGATAAGAAACTTATACCCTGGCATTGCCTTTAGGTGCGGGACCAATACCTTATCTCCAGAAAAGGACATTTATGAAATATGTTCACTACAGTGGGAGATAATGGAAAGAATAAAGAGCTATAACTTTCAGGGTTCCATTTTTAGAAATGACTGTGAATGCAAAAGCAAAATTGAGGGCCAAAAAGAACCACAAGGAGGGTATTTTGGGCAGGCAAAAATTGGCTCTGAAAAAATGACCACTTATAAAAAGCAAAAATTTTTTACGGATTATCAGAGAATTAACAATGGAGAAAAGTTGTATGAATGTAAGGAATGTAGGAAGACTTTTATTCGTCGCTCAACACTTAGTCAACATCTAAGAATTCATACTGGTGAGAAACCTTATAAATGTAAAGAATGTGGGCAGGCCTTTAGGCAGCGTGCACACCTTATTCGACATCACAAACTTCATACTGGTGAGAAACCCTATGAATGTAAGGACTGTGGCAAGGCTTTTACAGTGCTCCAAGAACTTACTCAACATCAGAGGCTTCATACTGGTGAAAAACCTTATGAATGCAAGGAATGTGGAAAGGCCTTTAGAGTTCATCAGCAGTTGGCTCGGCATCAGAGAATTCATACTGGTGAGAAGCCCTATGAGTGTAAGGACTGTGGGAAGACCTTTCGACAGTGTACACATCTTACAAGACACCAGAGACTTCATACTTCTGAAAAGCTGTATGAATGTAAGGAATGTGGGAAGGCCTTTGTATGTGGCCCAGACCTTAGAGTACATCAGAAAATTCATTTTGGTGAGAAACCCTATGCATGTAAGGAATGTGGAAAGGCCTTTAGGATATGCCAACAGCTTACTTTAGGATATGTCCATCAGAGTATTCATACTGGTGAAAAACCCTTTGAATGTAAGGAATGTGGGAAGACTTTCAGATTAAGACAACAACTTGTTCGCCATCAGAGAATTCATACTCGTGAGAAACCCTATGAATGCATGGAATGCTGGAAGACCTTTAGTAGTTACTCACAACTGATTTCACATCAGAGCATTCATATTGGTGAAAGACCATATGAATGTGAAGAATGTGGGAAGGCCTTCAGACTGCTCTCACAGCTTACTCAACATCAGAGTATTCACACTGGGGAGAAACCTTATGAATGTAAAGAATGTAGAAAACCTTTCAGATTGCTCTCACAACTTACTCAGCATCAGAGTATTCACACTGGAGAGAAACCTTATGAATGTAAGGAATGTGGGAAGGCTTTTAGACTTTATTCATTCCTTACTCAACACCAGAGAATTCATACTGGTGAGAAACCCTACAAGTGTAAGGAATGTAAGAAGGC
>NW_004524659.1:9262784-9264314 GCF_000260255.1 Octodon degus
AGGAAGGGCTAGGCTTTGTTAGACTGTAAATAGGTTCCACCACTTAAACATTTTTAGCCTATAGTATCCTTCACATTTCCTTCAGATTTTGTAATTCCTGTTTTCCTTAGTATCCAAGGGGCTGGGTTTGAATGTGGTACAAGTATTGTTTAAGAAACTAAATAGCATATTGTACTTGTGCTCAGAATTGACACATATACTTTATATTCCTTTCTAACTCTCTTAAAATGAGAATACTTACACACTGAGCTACTGAGTTTCTCTAAAATCAAGAGATTAAAAAAAAGAAAGGAGTTTGTAAATTAAAGGAGTTTGTAAAGCATATATATATGGATGATCTATAAACTTCATTTAAAATCCAAGTAAATACTTTTTTATTTCCTGTAGCAGACATACGCAGTTTTATGAAAGTTAAAAACCTAGTCAGGTTGACACATACCTGTGATCCCAGAACTTGGGAGGCTGAGGCAGGAGGATCACCCCTTAAGTTCAAGACTAGCCTGGACTATAGTTCAAAGCTAGCCTGAAGTACATTGAGTCCTTGTCTAGAAAAACAAACAAAAAATCCCCCCAAAATGTAAGAACTTTGTGTTTAACATTGACTGTCCCCAAAAGGATCTGAGAATGTTTTTAAAAGCCTCTTAAAAAACTAAATAAGCCTCTTCATTACTGTCTCAGAAAGAAAGCAGTAAAAATTAATAGTTAATATACATATGTATATGAACATACCATTGTATATATTGTGCTTCGACACTGTCCTGACCATTATTCATTGTTAAATACTCCACAGGTACTTCTTATTTATTAGTAACCTTCTTTTAGATAGAACTTGGGCATAAAAGATTAGTATCTGTGTGAGGTAACAGAGTAACAGAAGCAGGATTTAAAACCAGGCAGTTTGGATCCAGAGTCAGTGTACTTAATCACTGCAAAATATTGCTTCTCAACAGAGCCTTTGTGAACTTGAATTATATTAAAACCTGTTCTTAGTCACTTAGGTTTTATTCCTTATGTATGGTCTTGAGGTCACCTAAAATGAGAGTTCTCAGCTCCCTTGCATTTAATTGCACTTAGTCTTTATAAGGTACCATTTTGACTTGTGATTAATTGTAAATTTAACCAAATCTGAGTAGAAGGACTGTCAGGTTTATAATTTCATGTTACATTTTCCTTTTAAGCAGGAGCTTCTATTTCTAAACCAGATATGATTACCTTATTGGATGAAGAAGGGAAGGAACCTGGGATGGTTGTGAAGGAAGGGACAAGAAACTTATACCCTGGTGAGTGAGAGCTGAGTAGGCACAGGGAAATCAATACTGCAGACAATAACGAGCCTGCTTAGAGTGGTGGCACATCTTTGAGATCCTTGGAGCTCTCCAAATACCCATACCTGCCAAGCATGAGTGCATGTTGTAATCCCATCTACCTGGAAGACTGAGGCATCAGCCTCCTAAAGGCAAGGCCAGCCTGGTCAACTTAGCAGTAACCTATCTCAATAGAAAAGGCTGGGAATGTGGCTCAATGCTAGAG
>NW_004524659.1:9264940-9265897 GCF_000260255.1 Octodon degus
GGTTCAATCCCCAGGCCTACTGTGCCAGCCCCGCCCCTGAGGTGTGCTGAGACGACAGTTGAGACTTGGCATGGTGGCGTGTGCCTGTAATCCCAGCTCTTGGGAGGCTGTCAATAGGTGGATCACTACAACTCTGAGCTAGTTGTGAGACCCTGAACACCCTGTAGGCCCTTCCTAAAAAAATACAAAAAGAAAAAGGAGAACATAAATTACTAATATCAGGAATATAAAAGGAGTTGGTTTTCATCTCATATAGCCATTAAAACTAAATAACTCCTCCATTCTGTGATGATGATTACAAGCACTGGACAATTTAAGGTCAGCCTGGACAATTTAAGGACTCAGCAAGACCCTGTCTAAAAATAAAAATTCAAAAATGGCTGAAGATGTATCTCAGTGCTATGGACCTTACTTAACTATTTGATAGTTAAGTAAGTTTCAATTGCCTGTACACCCCTCCCCCCAAAAAAAATACAAACAGAATTCTGTGAATAACTGTGCCAAAAATTCAAAAGGTTAAATGAAGTGGAAAATTTTTTTCTAAAAGTACAATTTATTAGAACTGACAATAAAACTTAAAAAAGAAAGCCAGGCATGATAGCATATGTCTGTAATCCCAGCACTTAGAAGTCTGAGGCAGGAAGGTCATTGAGAGTTTGACCAGCCTGGGCTACGAAGTGAGTTAAGACCAGCTTAAACTGCATAGTAAGATCCTGTCTCAAAAAGACCCGCCCAAAAAAGATTTAAAAAGATTAAAAGATTAAAAATATTAAAAAATAGCTTCACTGAGCTATTTGGCCGCCCCCCCCCTTTTTAAAAACTTTTTTAGTTTATTTTCTTGATTAGTCAAAATAGATATTTACTATCTTTGCTGATCTTTTCAAGAAGTCAAGTTTTGGTTTTATTTTATTTATGAGAATAGTTCCTCTCTTTAAAGTAGGAAGCAAATATGGAGAC
>NW_004524659.1:9270330-9278990 GCF_000260255.1 Octodon degus
TTTCAAAATACTAATTCTGTTGGGGACAATAATACAATATGGCTATGAAAAATAAAGTATCCTAAGTGGTAGAGTTAATACGTATTGGTTATTGTTAAATAAGATATTCAGACACATTGAAATAGTCTAGCACTAGAAAATGAGTTAACAAAGAAAGATGGAAACTAGGTTGTTAATGTTAGTAATTACTAAAGTAAACATTTTCATAGTGGTTCACTGTTCTAATATTTCTACTTTTGTATATTTGAAATTTCAATAATAAAATGTTCAAGTCAAAACAAAGTATAAGCTGTGTATTTAATTATTTTGCAGTACTGAGGATTGAACCCAGAGGTTTCACACTAAGCTACATCCTCAGCCCCCGAACCCCACGTCACTACGTTGTGCAGGCTAGGCTGAAACTTGGGATCCTCTTGCCTCAGCCTTGAATGTTGCGATTATAGGCATGTGCCACCATGCTCAGTTAAAATGCATTTCCTTTCTTTTGGGTTTTTTATTTTGGTGTTGGAGACCAAACCTGGGACATCATGCAAGCTGAGTATCCACTAAACAACACCTTTAACCTCTAAATTCTTTAGAAATTAATGATAATGTGATGTCTGTATATGTGACCTTGTGAAATGTCACCAAAGTTCTATTCAGTGAAGAAAATAATGACAATGTACTAAGGATATTTTATCTGTGGGCCTAACCTTCATTGTCTTCACTCTCCATAGCAACCAGTACAGTGCCTGTCATATAGATGAATTTAATGTATTGAAGGAATGAATAAGCATTTATGACAAGAAATAGCTGTTTTTGTTCTTGTTATTCTAGTTTTTGTTTGTGTTTTTCCTCTTTAATATTAAAAAAAAAAAAAAGGAAGAAACAACCTGGGATGTAGCTCAGTGGGACAATACCTGCCCAGTAAGTGCAAGGCTCTGAGTTCAGTTCTTGGTACAAAAATAAAAGAAAAAATAAAATGATGGCACAAAGAAGAGAAACCAAATACAATCAGGAGAAATTAAGGGACTAGACCAATGGCAAATCTATAGTATGTGTGCTGCAACAGGCAGTTCTGAAATATTTGCCCTCATCTGAAAGATATAAATTAAACCAATGCTGAGATTCTATCTCATGGAAAGAATGGCTATTACCAAGAAATCAACCATTAACAAATGCTGGTGGGGCTGTGAGAAAGAAGGAACCCTTCTCCACTGTTTGTGGGAAAGTAGACTGGTGCAACCACAGCCTTGGAAATCAGTGTGGAAATTCTCAAAAACTAGGATTGGAAGTCCTATTTGACCCAGCTATTTCCCTGCTACATATCTTACTAGGATTAAAAACGTTGTACCATAGTGATATATGTGCACCCATATTTATAGCAACATAATTTATAATAGATCTTAGAGACAACCCAATACCCATCCAAAAAATGGATAAAATGGTGTGATTGTTTTATAGAATGGAGTACTACTCAGCCCTAAAGAAGGATAAACCAGAGACTTTTATAGGTAAATGGATGCACCTCAAGACCATACACAAAAGTGAAATAAACCAGAGGCACATGTGCATTCTATCGTCTCCCTTGACTGAGAAGCTGAAAGAGTAAATAAGATTCAAAGTGTACAACAGATATTGTAAATTAGGAAGATACTTTCAAAGGAAAGAGTGCTCCCTTTGGCAGCAAATATACTAAAATTGGAACAATATAGAAAAGAGTAGCATGGCCCTTGTGCAAGGATGACATCCAAATTCATGAAACATTCCGTATTTTTGTTAATGCTTAATATTTTTACTTTGGCTACTTTTACATGCTTATATCTGGTAATCTAAGCAACTACATTAAGGACAACAATGCATAATGTTAATGCACTGTTGAATACCTATCATGTTTTTGTTTTAATTGTGTATCCTTTCTAATGTCATCTATTATTTTTCTATTCTCTTAAAAATAAAAAAGGGAAAGAGAAACTGGCATGAGGGAAAGGAGAAAAGAGAGTGGCAAAAATAATTGTATATGTATACAGGACAGTTAAGATAGTTTTAATACTAATTTCTCTTAGTTAAGTGAAAAGAAAGTTTGTGCTAATATGGTTTGGACAATTAAATACCTATATCTTGTACCCAAAGTAGTTAATTTAAAGATAATAGTATGTAAGTATTAATCACTGTTACCCTCCTATTATCTTGTTTTGAAATTTTATATGATTTTTTTTTCCTTTTAGAATAAAAAAGGTGGGGGTCTGGGGAGATGGCTCAGTGAAATAAGCGCTTCACTGTCAAGCGCAAGGGCCTGAGTTCAATCCCCGGTTCCGCAAAAAAAAAAAAAAAAAAAAAGAATAAAAAAGGTGACCTGAACTTGAGTCCTGGTCTCTCGCTTTCCTTTCCAGGCAAGATGAATGTCACCACCCACTTCAACACCTTCTCCACCAACTACTGGTCCCCGGGCTTGGTTTGGGCCCCCCAGTCAACAGGTCGGGCTGGCCAGCTGTGCTGCCAGTGTCTATGCCGGCGCCGGGGGCCTGGGCCCCTGGGTCTGCATGTCTCGCTCCACCATCCTCTGGGGCGACATGGTGTCCGCAGGCCTGCCCGCGGGAGTGGCCGGGGGTCTGGCCCGCATGTGCAGCATTCAGACTGAGAAGGAGACCATGCAGGGCCTAAACGACCGCCTGGCCTCCTACCTGGAGAGAATGAGGAGCCTGGAGATGGAAAATTGGAGGCTGGAAAGCAAGATCCAGGAGCATCTGGAGAAATAGTAGTCCCTGGTCACAGACTGGGGCCATTACTTCAAGACCATCGAGGAACTGAAGGCAAATTCTTTGCAAATTCTGTGGACAATGCCCGCATCATCCTGCAGATTGGCAATGCTTGTCTTGCTGCTGACGACTTTAGAGTCCAGTATGAGACAGAGCTGGCCACGTGTCAGTCTGTGGAGAATGACATACACCGACTTCACAAGGTCATCAACAACACCAATATAACTCAGCTGCAGCTGGAGACGGAAATTGAGACTCAGAATGGGGAGCTGATATTCATGAAGAAGAACCATGAGGAGGAAGTCAGAGGCCTTCAAACTCAGATTGACGGCTCTGGGTTGACTGTGGAGGTGGATGCACCCAAATATCAGGACCTCGGCAAGATCATGGTGGACATCAGGGTCCAGTACGACGCGCTGGCTCAGAACCGAGAAGAGCTGGACAAGTACTGGTCCCAGCAGATTGAGGAGAGCACCACAGTAGTCACCTAGCAGTCTGCTGAGGTTGGAGCTGCTGAGATAACACTCACAGAGCTGGAGTGCATGGCCCAGTCCTTGGAGGTTAACCTGGAGTCCATGAGAAATATGAAGATTGGCCTGAAGAACGGCCTGAGAGACGTGGAGGCCCGCTATGCTATGCAGATGGAGCAACTCAGTAGGGTCCTGCTGCACCTAGAGTCTGAGCTGTCACAGACTCGAACAGAGGGGCAGTGCCAGGTCCAGGAGTATGAGGCCCTGCTGGACATCAAGGTCAAGCTGGAGGCTGAGATGTCACCTACCGCCACCTGCAGGAAGATGGGGAGGATTTCAATCTTGGCGATGCCCTGGACAGCAGCAGCTCCTCGGTGCAAACCACCCAGACAACCACTATCCAGAAAATAGTGGACAGAAAAATCAGTGTCTGAGACCAATGACACCAAAGTGTTGAGACACTGAAGCAACAGGAGTGGAGTGCCCTTGGGAAATAGTGAGCAAATAAAAATTCAGAGGTCACTGGACAAAAAAAAAAAAAAAAAAAAGTAAAAAAAGAATGATAATGGCGGCACAACTACACATTATCAAGGATTTGTTTTGTTTGTTTGTGCTTTGTGTTGCTTTTTGTCTTTTTGAGACAGGGTCTCACTATGCAGTTCAGGCTGGCCTTGAGCTCACTTTGTAGCCCAGGCTGATCTTGAACTTGCAATAGATTATCAAAATTTTTTAAAAATTACATATTAATACTGTATGTTCCACAATGCATATATATATGTTCATTCTAATACATGTAAAATATAAATGGATTACATTATTTGTAAGCACATGTTATCACAATTGACTTGATACTATGGAACCAAAATATAGACTAACAAATGTAATGTGAGTTCCCTGTTTTAAGAAAAAAATTGGGGCTGGTGGAGCACTTGCCTAGCATATACAAGGCCTTGGGTTCGGTCTCAGAATATTAAAAAAGAGCATGAAGAAGGAATATTAATACCTGTGCCATCAAAAACTTTTGGGAATAGGTCATTCTTATCAAGATTTAACAAGTACTTTACAGCTAATACTATCCTATTTAAGAACCTGGAAGATTGGGGGTGTAGCACAGCAGCCCAGCACTTGCCCAGAACAGTCAAAGCTGTGATTGTAAGCTCCAGCACCACAAAACAATGAAAACGCCTTGATGAAAATAATTCCTAAAAGGAAAATTCATTCTCTCCTTTATTTTTGATAGCATCTATTCCTCTTCTATACGTTGAGAACCCTATGTTGAAAGATGAATATCATAATGGCTTGAACACTAGATAAAGTTAAAGGCATATTAGACATTAGAGATGAAAATATTAGTGAGTCAAAGATACTACAGTAGATGCTATCCAAAATGAAGAATGTAAAACATTTAAAAATAAACAGTATCAGTGAACTATGTGAAAACTTGAAGTGACTAAATACAAATATAATTGTAATCCTTTAGTGAGATGAGAGGAATGCACATAAAATTGAAAAAATATAGCTGAAACTTTTATCCATTTGAAGAAAACTATAAACTCATGGATCAATGAACACCATGCACAAAATACATGAAAGCAATGCCAAGCTTCAGCTTATTCACATTGTGCTGAAGATAAAAAGATTCAGTGTATCTGGATACAAAGACAACAGTAGCAGATTGCTACATAGTAACAAGGCAATGTAGAAAACAGTGAAACATTTTTTAATTCCCAAGAAGGAAAAAATTAAGTTACAACCTGGAGTTCTTAATTCAGGGTAAATAAATTTCAAGAGGTGAAATGAAATAAAATTTTTTAGGCCCAACGGCTGTGGTACATGGCTGTAATCCTGGTACTTGGGATGCTGGGATAGGAAACTGCTAATCCAAGGCCAGCCTGAACATAGTGAGACTCTGTCTCTAAAAAACAAAACAAAACAAAATACTGTTTGGAAATATACAAAGCTGATATAAAACACCAAGGGATTTGCCTATAAAAAGTTAATCTTGGCAAAAACGAAATGGTACCAAATTAAAGGGATTATACGTTCAAATAAAAGAACTGGAAATGTTAATACATGAACAGATACAGAGATTTTGTTTTTGATGTTAGGGACTGTACCAAAAGCCTTATGCATCCTAATCAAGTGATGTACTTTTGAATTGTAGTCTCAGCCCCAAAATTGGTTTTATTATTTTAATCACTTTCAAAGACAATTGTTTAAACAAAACAATGGTGTTTGGTGTAGCTCATACATTTATGTAGAAATAAAATGTGTGACAACAAAAAGACAAGGGTGGAGAAAGAAATAGATGTGTACTACTGTAAGGCTCTGAAACTATACATCAAGTGGTATTATATTGCACAAATGTACAAGGCAATGTATTAAAGATATATATTGTGACAAAAGACAAAAACAAAGACTTTATAAATAGAATTAACAAATGACATAAAGAAGAATTACTGGGGCTGGTGAGATGGCTCAGTGGTCTAAAGCACCTACTTAGAACAAAATAAGCTAAGCAAAGCACAGGGACCCCGGTTCAATCCCCCAGCACCACATGCCAGCCAGCCACGCCCCCTGGTGGGCTGAGCTGGCCACACACACAAAATGAATGAATAAATAATAAATAAAAATAAAAAATACTAAAAAAAGAAGAATTACTAAAGATATGGATTATGTAATCCCAGCTAATCAGGAGCCCACGGAAGGAAGAGACCAAGTTTGAGGTCAGCCTGGGCACCTAGCAAAACCCTTGCTGTCTTTCCTCCCAATTTGTCACAGTTTTCACAAAGCCCATTTTTCCTTTCTCTTTGTCAGTCTTTTCATATGGTGGATGGGCAAAACAAATCCAGACCATCAGTGCCCAAAATGAGGTGTTTGGGCAGATCCCTGGTAACAATTTATTTGTCAGTTCCTGCTATTATTTTCTGAGCTATTGAAATCCTATTAAAGAAATTATTGCATATACCAGTATCTTGAAGTATTTCCCCTGTTTTCCTTTAATAGTTTTAACATTCTAAGCTAATTTTTGTACAAAATGAGAGAGCTCTAGTTTCATTCTTCTATGGGTGGATATCCAGTTTTTTCACCACTATTTTTAAAGAAACTCTCTTTTGCCTTTGCATGTTTTTGGGTTTTTTGTCAAGAATCAAAGGTTGTACATACATGGGTTTATTCCAGGTCTTCCATTCTATTCAATTGGTTTACATATCAATTTGTACTCCAGTACCGTGTGTGTGTGTGTGTGTGTGTGTGTGTGTGTGTGTGTGTTACTGGGGACTAAACTCAGGGCTTTTACACTGAACTATATGTTCAGTCTTTTTATTTTTTAGATAGGATCTTAGTAGGTTACTAAATTGTCCATGCTTGGCTTGAGTTTCTGATTCTTCTGCCTTAGCCACTTAGAATGCTATGGTTAAAAGCACATGTCACCATGCCTAGCTACCATGCTCTGTGTGCGTGTGTGTGTTTTACTAGGAATAGAACCCAGTGTACCTCACCATGTGCTACATCTTGGCCCTTTTAGTCCCTTTTTGAGAGTATCTTGCTAAGTCATAAAACTGTTCAGGCTGAGCTGAAGCTTGTAATTCTCCTGCCTCAGTTTCTAAGAGTACATTATAGAAATGTACTACTTTGCCTAACTTCAAGTGTTATTCCTTTTCCTCAAAATTTCAGTGGGTATTTTCATACTTTTGTGCTTCCATATGAACTTTAGAATTGTTTTTTTCTAATTCTGTGAAAAATGTTTTGATGGTAATTACATTGAATGTGCAGATCACTTTCAGTAGTGTGGATACGTGAACAATATTAATTCTCTCAACATGAGAAGTCTATGTTCTAGTGTCTTCTTCAATCTCATTCTCTCTCTCTCTCTCTCTCTCTCTCTCTCTCTCTCTCTCTCTCTCTCTCTCTCTCCCTCTCCCTCCCCCTCTCTTCTTCTCTTCTTCTCTCCCTCTCCCTCTATCTTTCTGTCCCTCTCTTCCTTTCTTTTTCTTCATTTTTCCGGGACAAGGTCCTACTGTGCTGTCCAGGCTGGTCTTCAATGCAATCTGTAGCATAGGCTGGCTTTTAATTCATGGTTGTCCTTCTGCCTCAGCCTTCCAAGTGCTGGGATTACAAATTTGCGTCACCCACTTGGCTCTTCCTTAGTTATTTCTTCAGCATTATAATTTAAATTTTTCTTGTCCTTTTTACTTTTTACTGTTTAATTTATTTTAAAGAGTGTAGGGATCCATTGATCTCAGTACAATTGGTTGCACCTGGTGAGAAACAGTGGCAGGAATGAGAAAAAGATAGACAAAAAGACAAAAGCTTGCTAGGTGGTGGCTGGTCTGCCTGGTTGGCAAAACAAACCCACCAGCAAAACAAAATGGACCTTTATGTATATCTTTGCAGAGTTAGTAACACATGACATAAAGTTGCCTCGTGACTAATAGCTGACCTGAACCAGACAGGACATTTATCTCAGGGTTGAGGTAGCTTGTTTGCTTTAGGCGCTGAGGCCTAGTGGTGCCTACACACATATGACCAACTTTCCAGCTTCAGTGACTCCCTACAAAAGAGAGTATAATAATAATTGCGAGACATTAGAAGCAGTACACATTTAGAAGAACAAGATGAGAGATATTCAACCATGGTTTTTGTATTGTACATTACTGTCTTTGACTTAGTTGCTCATATTACAGATATTAGCATTTGAAGTTAGTAAAAGTGAAACTTATTTTTTATTTTATTTTTTAAAAATGTATTTAGTACAGGGTTTACAGTGTCTCATTACACAGATTGGACTCATAGCGATCCTCATGTTTTCAGCCTCCCAAGTGGTGAGATTACAGGTGCGTGCCACCATGCCTAGTCTCTACTGCTATCTCAGTGCACCTCAGGGCAGGGCTGGCACAGAACGCTGGGAATTAAACCCTAGTCCCTGCATCTCCTCTAAGCAGGCACTTTAGTCTGCTGAGCTATCTGGCTGGCCCAAAAGTGAAACTTAAAGAAAGTTTTGAGAAGAGACATAAAATTAATTTATCAGTGCAGATAAAATTTAATAATCATTTATTTTTTAAAAATGCTTAAATATTTTGTCAGATATTGTTCTTCAATGGGTTGGCTAATATTAAGGTAGGACTGATTTTAATCACATAATATATTATGTATGTTTAACTTATTTAGATTACATATTTTTTTCTATACTGTGAGACAGAAGTGGAATCCACTGGATGGTGATTATTTTAAATGTTGTGAGTCAGTAGAACATGAAGTACAATCAGATATGAAACAGCACTGACTCCACAGCAACTGACATTTGCTGTGTGGTTCTCAGTTGTAACTTTAGTAGGCATTATTTTTTAGTGTCTAGTTTCCAATGTGTCATCACTATGTGTATTATATCTTTACCAATTGGACCAGTCAGTTCATGAATATTCTGAATAGTCTATGAAGTTCTTTTAAGGGC
>NW_004524659.1:9279690-9280171 GCF_000260255.1 Octodon degus
ACTAAAGGAATTATATGGTGTAGCTTTTCACTTTCTCTTTAGTTCTTACTTTTAGTTCTTTATTTATTCAGTATAAACATACACTGAATGTAAACGTGTTTTTTCTGTTACTATATCAAAGTGGAATATATGTATTATTTCAACATTTTTAAGAAAAGTGCATTTCTATGTAGAGACACTATAAAATACTGAATAAACATTTTCATTTTTCATACCTTACTAAAGTTGATATAGATATAGATATAGATATAGATATAGATATAGATAGATAAAGGGCCAGCCAAATAGCTCAGTGGATTAAAGTGCTACAAGCAGGCACAGCGGCCGGGGGTTTGATCCCTGGGCCTGCCATACTGGCCCCACCCCGGGGGTGTGCTGAGATTGCAATTGAGACTGGGTATGGTGGTGAACAACTGTAATTCCAGATCTTGGGAGGCTGTAAATAGGCTGATCACTACGAGTCTGATCTAGTAGTGAGACC
>NW_004524659.1:9296175-9297631 GCF_000260255.1 Octodon degus
AATCTTTTCTAAAAATCTTCTCTAAAACTTCTCAGTTATTCTTTGTATAGGCTGAGTATCTTTTATCTGAAAGGCTTGGAACAAAAAGTGTTTCAAAATTTGGAATATTTACACAGATATTGGCCAATATGGTCAAAAAACTGGATTTTTGAGCTTTTTTTTTTTTTTTAATTCTGGTACTGGGCATTGAACTCAGGACACTGCGCTTGCCAAACAGGCATTTAAACCACTGAGCTATATCCCCAGCTCTTGAGCATTTTCAGTTTTGAATAAGGAATGCTCAATGTGTACCCTATACATTTTCTATTATTCCATAATTAATAAAAGGAGTTTTAAGAATTGTTAAAATACAGCATGATGAGGGCTATGACTGATGCAGCAATGGGAATGGAACGACTTAGAGCCATAAAACACAAGTAGGAGGCTCATGTGGGCTTTGTAGATGCTGGTTCTTCAGCTGGGTGCAGGAGAACCTGGAGAAAGGGGGAGGGGAATCAAGCACCCTCTTGTGTTTCCTGTGCAATGAAGGGATGGATGAAGTTTCCTGTGCATTTTGGGATGGCTAACAGTTTAATACACTATAGTAAGAGAGAAAGTGGAGAGGTGAGGCTGCAAAGAAGGATCAGAGTAGGACATGTTTAGACTTGTTCTCTAAGTAAGATTTAATTGAGGGGTTTTTCACTTCCTTTTGTGGTGGGAGGCATTAAATCCAGGGCTTCACACATGCTAGACAAGCACATTGCCACTGAGCTACCACCTCAGCCAAATTGAGAATTTTTTTTTTTAAGCAAAGAAAACTGGCTTTAATTTAAAGAAGAATCTTACCATATGAAATGAGGAAATAGTAACTTCCTTACGTCAAAGGTATGTGAAAAGTATCATGTGATAAATAAAAGATAAACTAGGACTCGGAAAAAGAATAGAATTTTAAAGAACAAAGACAGACTAAATAGCATTCCTATATTAATCATCCAGAAGGATATAGTTTATTTTTATCTTAAGAAAAAAATACCTAGAGCTGGAAGGAGTAGACAAACACTCCAGGCTTAGAAATCTGTGAGTAAAAAGGCTACAGCAGCTGGGGGTGTTGGCAGCTGCAGTAATCCCAGCACTCTGAGAGGCTGAAGCAGGAGGATCACAAGTTTGAGCCTGGCATGGACAACAAGGCAACTTAGTAAGTCCCTTTCTTAATATAATTTTTTTAAAAAAGAGAGTTGGGGATTTAGGTCAAGTAAAGATCCTGGGTTGAGTCCCTACTATCACCACTACCCACCAATACACACACACACACACACACACACACACACACACACATCCTCTTTTCTTTACTGTGACAAAATTCCTGAGATAATCAATGTACAAGTGAGACTTTAACTTCCCTGCCAAATCACTGAGGCAAGTTCACAGTCAAGACAGTTCAGATAAACCAAGTGTGGTATCTCCTACTTGTAATCCC
>NW_004524659.1:9298496-9304941 GCF_000260255.1 Octodon degus
GCCTCACCACATGGTTTTCCTCTATAAAAGTCCCTGCAAGAGACAACTTCCTGGGGGGAACTGCCTGCTTGGCCCCACCTCCTGCCCCTCTCTGGGGACAGGAGCTTTCTTTCTCTCAATAAATATATTCTTCTCATAAAAAGAAGAAAGTGAAAAATGCAGCTTATTTTCACAACTTTCAGTGTGCACTTCTCTCTTCCTCTTCTGGATTCTTAGAGAAAGAAAAAGATGGAAAAGAAAATGATTAAGAAAGTACAAGACAATGGTTCCCTGGGGCCCAGAAGTCAAGTCACAATACTCCCTTGCCTCCCCACACCCTTCAACAAAAAGAGAAGCCTACCAAGTCCCATCTTTACAAAGTAAAAAGATAACCTCAGGGGCTCAGATAGGAGTCCTGGGAGAGGCTTCCGGACCATAGCTTTTTTTCCTCCCTAAGAGCCTGACTCCAGCTGCTTTCAGTCCAGCATCTGTCATTGAGCCTAAATCTGTGGCTTCAAGACAGCCTAAATGGGCCTATCACACTCCTGTCCTTTAGGCTGATGGAATCTCTATGGGCCTAAATCCCCAGTGGCTAGAGAGTGACAAAACACAGATGTGGAATTTGGGCTAGGAATTCATCCTCTAGTCCTGGGTGCCATGAAAAGTGTAATTTGGAGTCGGGAAGGTGCTGATGCTGTAGTCAGGTGTTCTGGTTTCTCATTGCCACTTTGGAAGGCACCCCAGTTAAGTCCATAAAGGTGTTCTGCTATAGAGGTTGGGAAATGTAGCTGAGGGGAGACTAAGGTGGTCACTCTTAGGCTCAGGATGAGGACAAGGAATGAAAGGGATTGAAAAGGTGCCAACACACTGGGTTCACAGTGCAAGGAACTATCAATGTCAAAGCATTCCAATATCTTCACAATAATAAAATTCAGGACATTCAATGGTAGAAGCATATCCAAGAAACACTTAATATAGAAAAAGTGATACTAAACTCCATATACCAGGTAATACCATTTTAATGTTTTTATAAAGAAAAACAGGGGTTTTGGGGGATAGCTCAGTGGTATAAGTGCCTGCCTGACAAGCACAATGTCCTGATTTCAATCCCAGTACAAACAAACAAAAAACCAGAAAGGCAAATAGGTATTATTACTGTGTATAAGCCTATACTAACAGTTAATAGCAATTAATTTTATAATGTGTAACTATGACTTTTCCCCCTTTTCTTTTTAAGAGTAATTCTCTTATAATTTGGCAATATCATTCCTTAATAAAATAAAATGTTAATAAATTCTGTTAAATATAAAATGAATAATTATAAACTCTGAAGCTGGTAATCTAGAAAGCAAAGTACATAGTGGACAAGATTTTTTAAAATCTACTATTGGATTGTAGAAGATAAATGAACAAGACTGGTAACATTAGAAATGAGAAAGTTAAACAGAGCTTAAATAATTTTGAGAACACTATGTGCAACTCTGTAAACATCATAGAGGAAATTAGATTTACACATTCCTTCTGACACTTTCTTACAGAAATAAATTAAAGTCCAGTTCCCTAGTTCTGAGCCTGTGGGGACTTTGGGGACAGTCCCAAGAAGCTCAGTGACCCCCCCCCATTTATTTCTCTCCACATGGTAGAGTATAGTCCCTGCTGAGGCACATTTCAACTGTTTACTTAAAAAATTAAGTCTCCATACTATTAAAATAATAGTCCCACTAACCGTTATACACACCTGTCCCATATATTCAACAAATGTTAATCTGCCACTTTTGATTCTATGATTTAAAAATAAACCCAAATATCATATTAATCTTCTACTAAATGTCTCTGCATGTATCTACTGAGATCAGGACATTTTCTAACATACCAGTAAGCACATACATCATATATCACACATATATCATTAAACACAGTAGCATACACTACACAACACAAAATGGTGTCTGATACACATTGCTAAGCACAATGACACACATCCTTTATACCTCTAACAATAGCACCATGATAATTCAAAAAAATTTAACAATTCCAAGTCATTCATATTCTAATATCTCCCAACTGTCTTCCATTTTTCTTCAAGCAAGACACAAAGTTCATGTGTTACATTTGTCATCTCTTTATAGTTTCTTTTAATCTAAAATAGACTATTTTGTTATTTTCTCCAGACTGTATATATATATTTTTTTTTTCCCTTTTAAAGAATCTAGCTAGTCATTCTCCAGAATGTCTCACGTTCTGGATATGTCTGGTTATTTCATCCTGGTAAAATTTAGGCTACTTAGGTATCATTAACCTAAATATTTATATTTAGTAAGGAGACTGAATAGATAAAGCTGTGACTTAGTTTTACTGTACCAGGAGACACATGGAATTGGACTATTTTAGTATTGGTGACCCTAAATTTGATCGCATGGTTAAGGTGCTAACAGCCAGATAACACACCACTATTTTAAACAGATGTTCCTTTTCAAGTTGAGATTCTCCATTGTGCCCAGTGTTTTGTTGAGAGTACTGATGTGAAAGCCATATATCTTAGGAAGAAAAATGGGAGTTTTCATTGGGGAAATTATCTCCTGTCAAGGGAGCAGGAGCACTGAGGTAAAATGTTCATGGATGCTTTTGCTAAACAGTAAACTATTCTTATGAAATTTTTAAGAACTGGGTATCATGGAGATCTTAAGTGTGAAGGTGAAAGACAGTGGGATTTTCCCCAAAATAAAAGAAAAGATCTTGTATCGATGGCAAGTTCCTAAAGTCTGTATCAGTTTCAGTTCAATTAGGAGACAAAAACCTCAAAAGAATTTAAACAGGTTTTATTTATTTATTTAAATGTACTTGGTACAGGGTCTCACTGCGCAGCTCATACTCATAGAGATCCTCCTCTTTTCAGCCTCCCCAGCACTGGGATTGCAGGTGTGTGCCATCACTCTCGGTCTCAGTGGCCTGCTCAGCATGCCCGGGGGCGGGGCGGGGCGGGGCGGGGCATGTGGTGCTGGAGATCACTCTGGTCCCTGCGCTTTTGAAAGTAGGCCCTTAGTCTGCTAAGCTATCTTGCTGGCCTTAAACAGATTTTAATATAAAGAATTATTGGGCTCCTTAGTACTAATGGAGAACATTCAAGGAAGGACAACTTTAGAAAGTCGTCCCTCCTTGAGGCTGGAGTTCACACCTCTTTGAGAATGTGATTGCAGCACTGTATGGTGGAGAAATCTGGTAGGTTGAGGTGTTCGAAAAAGTGTGACACTGTAAGCGTAATGCCTGAGATACAAGGTATTTACATCAGGAGGGTAGCAGGGGCTTTCCTCTCCCCGAGAAAATGTAAGCCAAGGCTAATGGGCTAGATGCAGAGGAGTGGAGGCTCATTGTGGGTATGAAGTCTGGGGCAGCACTCCACAGGAGAGCCTCAGCAACATGGTCTTTGGTACAGGCCAGGCATGCATGATCTACAAACTACATGCTCTGGAGTCACAGTTGGTGTTGAGCATCACTGAATGTTCTCATACATAACATCTCCACCCCAAGGTCCATAAAACAAAAGCAAAAAAAAAAAAAAAAAAGAAAAAGAAAAGAAGCAGCAGCAAAATGCAATAAGCATAGTCAAAAAGAGAGGTCTCCTTTTTCCTTCAATGTTCCCTCTACACACTTCACTGATAAAGCCTAACATCAGAATTGCAGCAACAGATATACACTTAGAGTTCAAGGAATGACTGTGAGAACTTTGTTTATATCTACTTAGAAACACAGGGGGCCGGGGAGATGGCTTAGTGGAATAAGCACCTGTCTGGCAAGCACAGGGTCCTGAGTTCAATTCCCAGTACTGCAAAAATAAATAGACAGACAGACAGACAGACAGACAGACAGACAGACAGATAAAATTGCCCTAGGAATTAAATAGAAATGCAAGTAAAACAACCTGAGGCTTAGAACTGGCATCTAAAGTGGGTGGCAGTATCAGAACTGAATTTTGTCAGAGGACACCCACCTGATATCCACTACTGCAGCAGTGCTTAGTGAAAACAAATCTCTTCTATATCTACTATTAGCGACACCAGTCACCCAAGGGGCATGCCCTATTGCTTACTGCAAGTGTCTATCTTCCTGTCATCATTTTGGTTTAAACATCAGACAGGCTCAGATGTCTTATATTTCAGGTAATACTTATAGATTATTCTCTGACTTCAGGGTTTTTTTTTTTCTTTTCTCCATAGTTCTGGTGCTTGAATTTGGATACTTTATCCCTCACGTACATCCTCAAAACCCTTTTTCTTTGCAAGGTCTTCATAAGTTTTTCAGGCTGAGCTCAGAAATATGATTCTCAGAGCAGTGAGTCTTAGAGTCATACACCCCTGTGCCCAACTTACTATTTGTTTCTTTAAAGAACTCACAGATACTGCAGAAATCAAGCTTACTCTGGACACCAGGGAATCTTATAAAGTCCAGCATGCAATAAGAAGTAATATTTCACAAAAGTTCAGAGGCTAATACAACAAATTTGCATAGGATTTGGGTCTTTCCAATGCAGGAAAAGGTATCATCAATGATAAGGAACAATTTTGAATTAGAGCACCTATTACAGTATAGTGCTCTCCCAAAATAGTTTAACAGACTATACAAGGGAGCATTTTGTAAAATGGCATTTCATTGCGCTTTCTCATGTATATTATATTTAGAGATGAAGCAGAAGCTGGTTACATAGAAATTTAAAATATCTATAGGATATCTTTAATTATGCCACAGAAGCAGCTGCTGAAACTCTGCCTTGGCTTTTGTACTGGCACTCCAAAGCCTGGTGCAGGTAATATCCACCTGCATTTGCTGGCTCAAAAGTTATCAGTTGAAACTTCCAGAGAGGTTAATATTTTCATAACTTATCAAGCTAAGTAAAATGAATCAAAAGTTAAATAATAGCACTAAAAATTAAGAGATTTCATAAAACATATACATTAACCAGACAACTGTGTTTTGGGTATCTATCTATGAGAAATATGTTTTCACACATATCTATGTAAAGACCTTTACATAAATGTTCATGGCAGCTTTATTTCTAATGGTCCTGAACTAGAAACTACTTAATTAGTAGGTACTTGTAGGGCTGGGGAGATAGCTCAGTGGAATAAGCTGGCAAGCACAAGGTCCTGAGTTCTCTCCCTGGTACCATCAGGAAAAAAGAAAGGTAATTATAGAAACATATTGTGTACTATTTCTCATTAATGAAAAGAAACAAGCTGGCTGTGGTGGCACAAGGTTATAAATCCCTGCACTCTGGGAGGTTGAAGAAGGATTGCATGTTTCAGTTGAGCCTGGGCAACTTATTAAGACCTTGTCTCAAAATAAAAACAATCAAAAGGGCTGGGGATGTAGCTTAGTTGGAAGGCCCTGGGTTCAACTGCCAGTACTGCAACAAGCACTAAGACACAGAAGTAACTACTGAGACACAAAAGATGATTAAAAACTTATAACCTGAGCCAATATGGCCAGAAATCAAAGATGTATCATTTTATTTATAAGAATTTCTAAGAGGCAAAAATAATTTATGGAGATGAAAATCAGTGTTGACTTCAGTATGGTCATAATGAGGGAAGGAGACAAGAAAACTTTCTAGAGGAAAAGATACAATCTATTATACCATGCAATAATATATAAATATACAATATGTAAAATTATTAATATATTCACAATTTTTATATTTTATGTATATATTCAAATTTTTAAAAAGGAAAATGAAAAAAGTTAAAAAATGGATCATAAAAGGAGTAGTAATGTTTTAGTGATATGAGTCAACAGGGAAAAGGTAAGAAATGATAGGCTAATAGCCTGACACATGAGGAATAATCAAGGGCTTACATATTCTAGATAAAAAATATAGACTAATAGCTTTTATTTCCAGTTTTATGAAGTACTTAAAAGTTGTCTGTCTTAGTAACGTGGAAAAAATCAACTGAAGGCATTTTTTTAATCATCTTTTTAAAATTTAATTTTAATTAGTGCATGATAGTGTATAATACAGAATAGTGATGGTTGGTTTGGGAAATTTATAACATCTTGGTTATTTTTAATCCTTTTACACCTCTTTATCTTCCTTCCCTCCTCCACTGACCTACTTCCCATCTCTAGATTCGTATCGTCTTTCCTTTATTTTCTTCACATATTTATATACAGGTTTCTCATATAAGAAAATATATGTAATATTTATTTATTTATTGGTACTGGGACTCAAACTCAGGACCTTGTTCTTGCCAGGTGGGCACTTGGACTGTTGAGCTATATCCCTGGCTACATATTATATTTAATTAAAAAAAAATGTAATCAGTGCATGGTCTAAGCGCTGGGATTACAGGGGCGTGCCCTGGGGGTGAGGCCGGGCACAGCAGGCCAGGGATGGAACTTGGCCATTGCTATATTTAACTTTTTGAGCCTGGTTTATTTCACTTAGATCAATAGATGGTTTTGTCGTTGTCGT
>NW_004524659.1:9305120-9334888 GCF_000260255.1 Octodon degus
TTTTTTGCGTAACCAGGGATTGAACTCAGGCCCTTGCATGTGCCAGGGAGGCGCTTATTCCACTGAGCCATCTCCCCAGCCCCCAAGTCTTCTTAAATCCTGCAGAACAGTGAGATCACAGGGCAAACTGGCTTCTATGAAATCCAAAAGAGAAATAGGCAGATACAATCAGAACAGCAACCTCCTCATAAAATAGTAGTGGAGCAGAAAAATCTCAACTATAATTGACAAATTACTACAGTGTAGACATCTCAGAATTAAAAACTCCGGTAGGTTCTAGTCTCAAGGGACTTTTACACCTTTATGAGTTTTATCTACAGGAGTTGACTAGGTTCTCATAGTAAAGACTGGAGAAAAATCCCATTGTGCATCTGGCATGGGTATGGGAAAATATTTTATAACATACCTGAACATTCTTCTCTTCTTAACAAGACCTGCTCTAAGAAAACTAATATACCACAGTCTAACTTTCTGGGATTTTATTAGAGTTTAACCAGTTTGGAAAAAAAGAAATATCCAAATCTGGTCCATTCTAGTCATCTTATATCATCTAAGAGGATAAAGGGGGAGGAGTAAAAATTAATACACTGGTGAAAATCACAGTCCAGGGGCATCCATCCCTTGAAAGACTGAGACCAAATCACAGGAACAAAGATTGCTTTCCCTCACTCCATATCTAATTATCACAAAAACCCTGTTTACTAGAGTCCTTTTGCCAAGTACAACACATTAAATTCCCCTTTTTATTTTTTGTATTGAGAATCAAACTCAGGACTTTGTACTTACCAGGCAGGCAATCCAATTTTCACTGATAACACTAGGGGAAGCACCAAGATGGTGGGGTGGTAAGCAGCAGAGAAAGAGCCTCTCTGAGAGCTACGTCCAGATACTGAAATGTAACAATGTCAGGAACACAAGGAGGAGAGAATTGGGTCCCCTGGACCTAGGAAGGACTTGAATAAAGGATAAATTGAAGCCCACTGAGTGAAGAGATAGTTCAATAAAGGAAAAGATAGCTTGCAGTAGCTTCTTCTTCTGTCTCTCATCCCCCCCCCCCAGGAATCAAACTGAGGACCTAGTGCTTTACCAGGAAGGCACTGTGCCATTGAGCTACATCCCTGGCCTCTGTTTTGTGACACAGGATCTTTCCATGTAGTTCACGTTAGCCTTGAATGTACTTATGTAGCACATGGTGATCCTCCAATCTCAGCCCTCTGAGTGTTTGGATTACAGGCATGCATTAGCATGCCCAGCTTGAATAAGTACTTTAAATTGGCCAAAGTATTAATTTTCTTTTAAAAGTGTTTTGTTTAAAAAAATACTTCCATCCCCTATGTTAATTAATATCCAATTTATTTTCCAGGAAGTAGGAATTGAATTTCATCTTTTTGCAAAATAAACATCTTTTTCTTTCTTTTTTTCTTTTTTCCTGCTCCACTGACTCAGTGTTCCTTCTTTCATACCAGCCTGATGTCCTGTCTCCATCTGTAATGGCTGGTAGTCTCTCAAATGATTTGTCTACATTCTAATAACTCGAACCTACGAAGGTGATCTTACTTGGAAAAGGGAACTTTGCTGTTTAAATTAAGGATCTCAAGAAGAGATTGTTATGGATTACTTAGGTGGTCCCTAATTGAATAACAATAACTGAAGGTGGTTCCTTATGATAGAGGAAGGACATACATACAGAAGGAGGTAATGTAGCCGTGGAGGCAGATTGGAACAATGTGGCTGGATGCCAAGCAACATGTGGGGCCAAAAGAAGCCGGAGTAAACAAAGAATCTCCCCTACAGCCTTAGGAGGGAGCATAGTCTTACAGCTAACTTCTTGATTTCAGACTTCTGGCCTCACAGTTTTCAAATGGGTCTAAGAAAAGACTGCTTTCCCCTTTGTTCTAACAACACGCTTTTTAAGTCCTTGAAAGGCAAGAACTGAAACCAGAAAATCTGGATTTAAAGTAAGTTATTCAATGTTCAACTTACAAAGAAGGTATTATAAAAGTGCTATTTCACATCTTCCACCAGCCGTGGCTTACTCCTTTACTTGCATCACTAGTTCTGAATATTATAAGTCCTTTAAATTTCCCAGTTAGGTCTGAAAGTATATCTAGCTACACTACTGAATTCTAGCTAATAGGTTGTGAAGAAATTCAGTATGTATAACATCAGACACTTGTCCTTAAAGGACAAGGCACCAGTGTGCTTTTTAAGTACATTCTCTACTCAGTGCATTGTGACATACGTGTGATGGCATGCCACTTATGGCCATCAGAATAAGGCTACCTCACTAGATAGAGGTAACAGAAAATGATAAAGGTTTATGTCAGTCCTGCACTGCATAACTCGTAGGCTACTAAGTGACAGGACAATAAAATCAGTTATCTTATTTTAGGATATTTATTTATGATCTCTCACATCCTATAAAATCTGCACTGCAAAATATTAGTCCTATCTTTAACAGTGAAGGGGATCTGAAATACTTTTAAGTCAAATCCATTTCAGCCTCTCAATTATATCAGTCTTCCAGTACCTCATTAAAAAAAAAATCTGTAAGCTCATTTTGCTCTTTTTGTCAGTTTGTTTCTGTTTACTTATTCTAACATTTTCTTTACCCATCATTCCATTTTGGTTCCTAAGTTCTCCATCTTGGGTAACATTTAGATCATGCCAGGACCTCCCTTAGTACCTCTTCCTAATACCTCTTTTAGTCCACAATATTGACTTTTTGGAATTAATCTAGGGGTCAAAATAGTTCTTAAAGAGTAGTCAGGGAATACTTACAGGTTCTTGAGGTCGGAACTATCTTCAAAACAATACCAAGATTTTATTTTCCTTTTTATTCTGATTCTTTCATGAGTATACAGAGGAGTTGTCCCAGTCTATGTGAAAGTTACGTTGGTACAGACTGCATACAGGAGATCTGAGAACCCAGCTATCTTCCATTCAGTCATTAAAGGTATTTGTAAAATGCCACGATGCTTTCACAATGCTTCTCTTAAATATTTTTCAAGTTATTTTCACAAAATATTTATACTAACATGTAAAGAAAACTGACATTAATTTTCAAATACATTTTTAAACATTTCTAATTTGGGAATAATGCCTATTGCAAAATGTTCCATTGTTTTAGATTAGGTTTTTTTTTTATTTAATTTTTTTTATTTATTTGAGAGAGAGAGAGAGAGAGAGAGAGAGAGAGAGAGAGAGAGAGAGAGAGAGAGAGTGAGTGTGGTGTGTGTGTGTGGCCAGCTCAGCCCACCAGGGGGTGGGGCTGGCTGGCATGTGGTGCTGGGGGATTGAACCGCGGTCCCTGATGCTTTGCTAAGCTTGTTGTGCCTTAGACCACTGAGCCATCTCTCCAGCCCCTAGATTAGGTTTTGTGGCAGACAAAATCTAAGATGAAAATTTAAGCTAGGTTTACTGAGGAAAGCTCTTGGGAATATCGCCAGTTTTAAGATATAAGGGAAGTAAACTGGGTGAAAAGAGAAACTGAATTGCAATGTAGCTGTAATTTCTCATGAGTGGTCTAAAACTAGGATGTCCCTTCAGTTGTCATAAGTTGAGGCAAGGGGGTCCAGGCTGTCCTCAAGAGACAGTGTAAACTTGCATAAAGCAACTCTTTTCATTCAAGAGTGATTCTGGTAGTGGAACTTAACTGTAATTTGTCAGCAGACAAGATTCTTAGCTACTGGAAGCACAAGTTGCTAAAGGTAGAATTTTATAAAGTGTGAGCTATTGCTTACATTTCAAAACTTCCCTATGATTAAGCTGAAATGACTTATGGCAGGGTAATGCCTCACTTAATATCCTTGACTCATTCCCTTTTTCTGTCCAGCTTTCTCCACATCTTCAACGTCCATACTGAAAGCATTTCCTTCTCAAATTATTTGTATAGGAAATTTTATCTGAAGGTATGCTTTTGGGTTATAGAAAAGTCCATAATAGATTTTGATTCTATCCCCCCAATCTTGACCCTAAACTGTTTCTCACTAGTCTGCTGCATATTAAGCAAATATTCTACCATCCAGCCATTTACTTGCTATAAGGAGTTACTCTTTAAATCTTCTTTTTACATAAGAAAATTCTATTAAATCATCTCCAAAATATATCTCAAATTTATCAATTTCTATTGCTGCTAATCCAAGCGACTTATAATATATTTTATTCTGTGTGCTCCCAGGTCACTCACAGGAATTCTACATTATGTAGTTTGAAATATAGAATAGAAATGATTCAGTAGCAGTTCATGTGTTCATGTAAAAGAGGAATTTGGCAAGATTTGATTGATATTCTTTTAAACTTTTACCACAGTCAATTATATCTACATTGTTATTTTTACCCTTTCAGACAGGGAGGATATATTATAGAGACAAGATCACTTGCTTGCTGACATTTAATCAGTAAAACACTCTTCTTAGACTTTAGATGCATTTTTTCTCCAAGTATTTTCTCTCACCTGATACACTCAGCTAGTTTTATGGAATCAGGGAGAGCCCAAAAGAGGAAATCTAAGGATGTTGTTAGGCTTTGAACCTTCATAGAAATTTTAAATTACTCTGCTGACACCAAAGTTATGTAAAGAAAGAGACAGAAGATTTAAGGCACATGAAGTATAGAGAAAAAATAAGGAAGAAAATCATGGAGCAAAGCAACAGTTTAGACAAAAATTAATATTTCTCAACTGAAAATATTTACAAAGAAATTCTCAGGCAGGTAATGCATGAAATTAGAAAACTAAAAAATGTTTGCAGATATCAGCTATGCAGACAATATTAGATTTATATGAAATGACAATACTCATTTATATTAAGATGTTGTTTTCATTAAAATTAAGTCCTTGCTACATAAAACATCATTGTCCATCTCCAAAATACCTAAAAATCATCAACATTTACACAATCATGGTTGCATTTCACAATTTTTATTCACACATTTATTTTTATGAAATCAACTTCAAACAAAAGCAACTGATATTTATAAATAAAAGTTAAAAGCTTAACTTAGAGCACCATCTTCAATCTTTATACCATAAGGTAGGTTTAAGTATGTTATAGAGAATACGATTCTTTTGGAGAATTTTTATTAATTATTATTCAGAATGTGAGATCACCATTGTTTCCAACCAAAACTAGATACACTATATATAAGTCAAGAGTTGCAGGAGTGTCCATATGATTCTATATGTTATGAATATGAAATTTTACAAAATTACTTATGACCACCTCAAGGAAATAATTAAGAATGACATCTATGTTCTTATATGGAAACTTACAAGCTAAGAACACTAACACTGCCAAGTCCAATACTCAGGAAACTCATTAATTTCACAATAACTCTAAACACATGACTAAGTAGTTAACTATTAACCTAACAAATCTGTTGTTAAGTAATGACAGACAGGGCTGGGGATATAGCTCAGCGGCTTAAGTGCCTGTCTGGCAAGCACAAGGTTCTGAGTTCAATCCCTGGCATTGCCAAAAAAAAAAAAAAGTAATGACAGACACACTAAAAGGGCAGGAACCATGAGCAGATCATTACACTCTAAAATAGTAAATGCAAACACACTTCAGTTGTTATATTGATATCTGATTTTTTAATTTCATAATTAAATGCAAAAACTAATAAAATACATTAATTTCATATTATATCATGAGCAATATTGAAACTATGAATATTCCAGAAATGTTTTTATTACTTATATTGAAAACATTTTTAATAAAATAGTTCAGCATCTGGTAGATTATAAGAATCCATTATAACATTTCTATGAATATGGGCTTCCCCTGACCTGTTAATTCTGAGAAATTAATAGAAAAACACTATTAAGACAATCCAATCATATTACCACTGTGGTATCAGCAACTTTTAGGAATTATTTTATATGGTACTAGTCTTTTGTAAGGCATAAAAAATACATGTAAAGTTAATGGTCTTTACTATCCCCAACTCATTTCCTGCCAGAGACAACTCAATCAATAATGAGGCATGTATCTTTCTAATTCATCTTAAATAATTTTGCTTACATAGATATTTCAATAATAGAAACTTCTGGTTTTTGGAAATGATTTCATTCCCAGTTACATGAACATTATATAATGTTTCATCTGTATCTTCATTTTTTTTTTCATTCAACACTGTCTTAGGTAACTATCCTCACTATACAACTTGGATTTAATTTTTTGATACTCCTGTTTTTCAGTGTCCCAGGCACTGGGATTACAGGTGTGCACCAGCACGCCCAGTCTCAATCACTGTCTCAGTGCACCCCAGGGGCAGGAAGAGCATGGCAGGCTGGGGATAGAACCCTGGTCCCTGCATCTGCCTAAACTGGCACTTTAATCCACTGAGCTATCTGGCCAGCCCTGGATCTAATTTTTTTTTTTTTTTTTTTGCTCCAAATGCCTTCAGGGCAAGTTTGGCTGGCTTGAGTTGTGGGGATCAAACCACAGCAACCTGAGCCTGACTGCTTTGTTGAAGCAGCCACTTAAAGAACTGAGCTAAGGGGCAGGCCCTCAAGGATCTAACTGTTTTTAACTGGGTCTCACAATTCCATTATTTGAATATATCATAAATTATTTATCCATTAAGTCATTGATGAATGTCTAGGATCTATCTGTCTATGGATATTAAAACATTACTTGTGAATTTCTATGGGATGAAGACCAGAAATGGAACTGTAGGATTCTTTTAAAAACAAAAATGAAAACCCTTCATTCCCTGAAAGGAACAGAGAATAACCTATATTGTCCCCCAGTGGCTTCACACTTTGATTTGTGATATTTTAGTGTTAAAATTCTTTAGCATATCATTTCTTTATAATTGTAGGAGGATCATACATAATTTTATTTCCCTTGATATAGTCAACATTCTAAAAATTGTTATTTATTAGGCCATTATTTCCTACTACCTTAAAATGGTACATTTAACAAATTCATATATACTCATGGGTCTGTTGTTTAAAACTTTATCCTTTAAAACTGTTAACCCCATGTAATGCACTAATATCATATATTTTTTAATGACTATAACTATATGGACAGTACACATTAAGGGTGTCTCCTTTGCAGTTTTTCAAAATTCTTAGCAATCCACAGACTTCTTTCACATGAATTTTAGAATAATTTTACAAAGATCCTAGAAAATTGAGGCTAAAAACTTGGAAATGCATTCAATCTATAGGGGTTTTTTTGAGAACTGACAATTTTATGATATTGGCTTATCACTAATATATATGGTTTATCTACTCAAGTCATACATACACATGCCCAACAAAGTTTTCCTGTTTCTCCAAAACAATCTTGTTCAATGTTTTTTTTTTCTTCTGAGCTTACATTAAGATGTTTTAAGTAAATCATAGGTTGAATATACAAGAGGCCTGCCTTCATTTAGTACACTCGGTGTTTTTCACCTGTATGACCTCTCTTATGTATAGAAAGAGATGCCCTTTGAGAAAATGCTTTTCCACACTCATTACATTCAAAAGGTTTCTCACCAGTATGACTTCTCATATGTATAATAAGTAATGAGCATTGAGAGAAAGCTTTGCCACACTTATTACATTCATAGGGTTTCTCCCCTGTATGACTTCTTACATGCAAAGTAAGGGATGAGATTCTAGAGAAGGCTTTACTACATTCATTACATTTAAATGGTTTCTCTCCAGTATGGATTTTTTCATGTTCAAGAAGATTCTGTCTCTGACTGAATGCTTTTCCACACTGATTACAATGATACGGTTTTTCTCCAGTATGAATTTTCTCATGTTCAGTAAGATTTGATTTCTGGCTAAAGGCTTTTCCACATACTGTACAGGTATAGGGTTTCTCACCAGTATGAATCCGCTGGTGTCTGATGAGGTTTGACATCTGAATAAAAGCTTTCCCACAGTCATGGCATTCATAAGGTTTTTCTCCAGTATGAATTTTCTGGTGTGTAATAAGATTTTCTTTCCGGCTGAAAGCTTTTCCACATTCATTACATTCATAGGGTTTCTCAGCTGTATGATTTCTCATATGTACAGTAAGAGATGAACTCTGAGAGAAGGCTTTCCCACACTCACTACATACATAAGGCTTCTCACCCGTATGACTTCTCATGTGTATAATAAATACTGAGCACTGAGAGAAAGCTTTTCCACATTTATTACATTTATAGGGTTTCTCCCCTGTGTGACTTCTCATATGCAGAGTAACAGATGACATTCGAGAAAAAGCTCTACCACATTCATTACATGCATAAGGTTTCTCCCCTGTATGAATCTTCTCATGTTCAATAAGATTTTGCTTCTGGCTGAAGGATTTTCCACATTCCTTACATTCATAGGGTTTTTCTCCAGTATGAATCCTCTCATGTTCAATGAGATTTGATTTCTGACTGAAAGCTTTCCAACAATCCTTGCATGCATAAGGTTTCTCCCCAGTATGAATTCTTTGGTGTCTAATGAGGTTTGACATTTGAATGAAAGCTTTTCCACATTCATTACACTTATAAGGTTTTTCTCCAGTATGAATTTTCTGATGTGTAATAAGATTTTCCTTCCTACTGAAGGCTTTTCCACATTCTTTACATTCATAAAGTTTTTCTCCAGCATGAGTTTTCTCATGTCTAATGAGATCGAATTTGTGAATGAAGTCTTGTCCACAATGATTGCATTTAAAAGGAGTTATGACATAGGATGAACAATGGTAAAAGGGTTTCCCAAACTCATTGCATTCAAAGTTTTCTTCTGTTACACAACCTTTCTCATAACTAAATAAATCTAAATTTTGTTCCAGATCCTTATTAAGTGAGTCATATTCATAGAAGCTTTGTCTTGAGGTAATAATATCTGAGCTCAGAGGAAATAGTTTTGCAACTTTTTTACATTCATTGACTTTTTCCTTAATCAGAGTTTTCTTGGAGACGGATGTGCCTTTCCTCACAAGTGTTTTCTGTTGCTTCTTGATATGTTCATCAACTTCCCAAACTTCTAAAATGGAGGATCAAAATTATTACTTGTGAATTTATCTACCACTGTATTATTAGTAACGTATTAGAATTTGCTCATGTGGGTATAATCTTTTTTTGCTGGCCTTAATCAACCAATATGAAAGAATTCTGAAATAAAACGCTAATTCCTAAGGTTTGAGAAGTTAACTACTATAGACAACATTATGAAAAGAAAACTAGTATGGACACAGCCATATTCAATGATGAATAATAATAGCATTGACTGATTTTAAGAATGTCCCATGTGGCATAATGAAAAAACCCATAAAATAAATATAGTTAAAATGAAAGGGTAAATACATTAAATGATTATATAAGGAGTCAAACAACAATAGAATTAAACCAGTATTTGTGGTTAAATAGTGGGCTGAATATATATTTTATTTCTTGTAATTTCTAAAATTCCTCTGAAAATGAATTAAGGGTCAAATGTTTAAGACAAAGGAGACAGAAGTGCAGACACAAATAGAGAAGACTTCTCAACAAAACAGGGTGAGATGAAAGAGATGTAGGAAATCGTTTACTAGAATGCACACTTAGAAGTAAAAAAAAAAAGTTTCATGAAGATGAACATACCAGTATGGATAAAGTAGTTTTACCATAACCCCGGGGAAAGCTCAAAACTTAAGATTTAATTAAAAGTAAAAACTCTGCCAATGATACTGTCAAATAAATGATAAGTCACAGCTCAGGAGAAATATTTGTAAAAGACATATATGAGAAAGGACTACTGTCTAACTTATGTAAAGAACTCTGAAAACCCAACATGTAGAAAACAATCTGATTAAAAAATAGACAAAAGATCTTTGATACTTCATCAAAGAAGAGGGGGCCTTCCCCTTAGCTCAGTTCTTTAAGTGGCTGCTTCAACAAAGCAGTGAGGCTCAGGTTGCTGTGGTTTGATCCCCACAACTCAAGCCAGCCAAACCTGCCCTGAAGGCATTCGGAGCAAAAAATAAAATAAAATTAAAAAATCCTTCATCAAAGAAGATATATACAGAGCAAACAAGCATATGAAAATATGCTCAACATTATGTTGTTACAAAATTTACTGCAAATTAAAATGAGATACCGCTATACAACTACTACAACAGCTAAAATCAAAGCCACTGATAACATCAAAGGCTGACAGGGATGTAGAGGCAAAAAGACTCATTCACTAGTGGTGGGAATGCACAATGGTGTACTTTGGAGGTCAGTCTGTGAATTTCTTAGAGTATCAAATACATGCATACTATACAAGGATGGTATTTATCACAGTGAGCTGAACATTTATATCCACAATAAATTTGCATATGGATGTTTACTTATTTTTACAAAACTTGGAACATGTTTTTTAGTAGGCAAATGGATAACCTAGTAAATTTAGACAAAGGAACATTAGTCAACACTATAAAGAGATGAGCTATCGAGTCATAGAAAGATGGTAAGACCTTAAATATATATTAAGTGGAAGAGTTCAACTGGAAGAGGCCATCTACTATATGATTCCAAAAATATTGGAAAAGGCAAAGTATATCACTGGTGGCCAGTGGTTACAGGAAGGGAAGGAATGAATAGGAAGAAATAAGTTTTGAGGGTAGTGAAATTATTCTGTATAATAATATAATGAATTTGTATTATTAATTTGTCAAAACCTGTACAAAAGTAAACACTAGTGTGCACTAGTACTAGTTAATTATTACTCATATGTCCTTGAAGCTTCAGGGATTGTAAGAAATATATCACTGTGGAGCCAAGTGTTGACATCAAGCAAGGCTAGAAGGGTCAAAAAACATATAGAACTCTAATAACTGCTCAATTTTGCTATGAACCTCAAAATACAGTTATATTTTTTAAAAACAGGTAAAAGTGGGACTAAAAAGAAAAAAAATTGAATTTGAATAGGGAACAACTAGACTCCCCACGGCAAGTATTACTGGTCCTTAACACTGAAGTAACCTCTTACTTTGCTTTTCTACCCTGCAAAGGCTGCGCCAGTTAAAATTCCTAGATAAAAAATGCACATAGGGTTCCTACAAGGTTTAATTTTTTTTTAATTTTTCATATACTCTTACATCACTTACATTCAGAACTAAATTAGGAAGGAAGAAAATAGGCATTTTGTTTATAATGCAGATGTGGCAAGCACCCACAGCTCTAGAAACATTTTTCTGTTTCAGTGTAAATCAAATTCTTAATCATAGTAGAAAATTCCTTTAGTAGTTCACTTTTGTGTGTACCTTCGACTCATTCTCAGAAATTTATCCTGTATGTAGCCTGTCCAATTCTCACAAGGATCCTGTGAGGCATTTAATATTATATGGATTCTTTTCTTAACCAATAGTTAATATATTCTTATCTCTATAACGATCTTGACCAAGACATTACTACTTCCCAATTTACACAGGAAATGGCCATGTCTATATAATCCAAACAACTGATAGCAAGTTTATGTTTAGAGAAAATGAATCAAAGATCATCTAGACTTAAAAACTAGAAGTGTACATGCAAAACAAAGGTCTTTATATTAAGAAAAAAAAGTGCAATTATACAAATGTCTGTACATTGAAAATAGTGAGACCTCCAATTCCTTTTGGTTGTTTAGCATAATGAATGTTGGCATGTAACTCCATATAGGACATGGGAAATTTTAAAACAAAAGATGTATAGATACTGGCACCTAGGATTCCACACAAAACTTTCAGGTTCTGATCCAACCACTCTGCAGTGTAGTGTACTATTGAAAAAGAAAAAAAAAAAAAAAAAGGCAAAAGCTTTAGTAGCTACAAATCATTAGAATTGTCCTTTATTCTTTCATGTATAAAAACAAGGTAAAGTAATGACATTTATAAATTCCTTATTTAAATCAACTTTGAAAGTACTTTAAACAAAAAATATACAACCCCCCCCAAGAAACCATAAAAGCAAGGCAAATAATATCTCTAAGATATAATCAAAACTTAGATGAACGAAGAATTAACAGTTATTTTTTGGCTTAGTAAAAAATGTCAACAGTCATACCAAAGCAAGAAATGAAAATTGAATTAGACAAAAATTGTCATATATTTATATTTAGAGAAGTGGTGGCTGGTGTTATAAAGGCACAAAACCTCATTTTGCATTTGTATTAACTGATGAAAACAGAAAATTATCAAATAGAAGCATATTCAAAGAAGTCTAGCTTTCACTTGTTGATTCCTCATTTACTCCATAGATAATCATTTTTATTAGTTTTGGGATCATTTCTTCATTCTTTAAAATATGTCTATATACATCATATATTTACTTATATATACACATTATTATATATACCTATAGAAATAGACATTTGTACAGTGGAGATATGCTAAAAAAATTCTCTCTCTGACACCCTCCTTCCTATGGTGCTGAGATTTGAACACAGGACCTTTGCAAGTTTTTAGTTTTAGACAGGATCTCATTAAGTCACAAAATCCTCGAGGCTCAGCTTGAGTTTCAATTCTCTTACCTCAGTCACCCAGGAGTGCTGGTATTATAGACATATGCTACCAATCCTAGCTCTCCAACACCTTCTTGCATGAAGACAGTTTATTCTAAACATTGTTCTGCACATTTTTTCTCACCAGCAATGTACATTCATAATATCACTTTTCAAAGTCTCAGCCATGTGGAGATGAACTGGTCAAAAATGGAAAATTCTAGAAATAAATAATTTGTATGTCTTAAATTGTAGGCCACTTTGGATAATGTTATAAATTGTAAGCAGCACCATTCTACTGTATTCTGCCTGCAGTACAAATTTTGTTTAGCCTATCTATACCTATACACCATCTATGTGGTAGAAATTTTAAATATTTCTTTAAATTTTAAAAAATCTTTTATTTATTTAATTACTTATTTGGTACAGGGTCTCTCTATGCAGCTCAGACTCGTAGTGATCCTCCTGTCTCAGCCTCTCCAGCACTAGATCACAGGCATGCACCACCATGCTGTTTCAGCAAAAAGTTGAAACTGAAATAAACCTGAATTATATGATGAACAGGATAAAGGAGTATCTCAGTAGTAATAGTACCTCAGCATTCAGTGTAAACTGGATTTGAAAGGCTCATGACTATCAAAAAGTCAGCATCAAAAATGATGAAGAACAAATTGTTTTGGCTAGAAGAGGAAGCAAGTCATGTGGCAATGAACACCAATGAATCCTAGCTGCTGCACAGAGTACCAAATGACAAGTATCATGACAAAATTTTCACATCAAAATGCATCAAGTACCAAATTCAATGAGTTTCAAAGCACCTGAGTATAATACCAGAGGGAACCAAATTGCCAATTTCAAAATAAAAAAAAAAACATTCTAGAACAGAAATGGACAATCACCAAATCCTGTTTTTATAAAAACTGTAAGCAATGACTGTTCTTTACATTTTTAAAAGTGCTATTCAAAGAAAGGGAAGAGCAGTGAGAAAGAAATATATGTAACAGAGATTGTATGTGGGTCCACAAAGCCTATAAAATACCCCATTGAGGTACACATTCCAAAATCCCAGTTAATATCTGAAACTACAAATACCAAACCCTATTTATATTCACTGTTTTTTCTTATACACATCTATGATAAACTTTAACTTATAAATCAATACAATAATTTTGATAAACAACAACTAGCAATATAGGACAATTCTAATAGTATATTGTAATAAAACATGAATGCAGTCTCTCTCAAAATATTGAACTGTAGGGTTGGCCAGATAGCTCAGAGGCTTAAACTGCCTGCTTAGGCAGATGCAGAGACCAAGGTTCAATCTCCAGCGTGCATGGCGGCCCTGTCCCTGGGGTGTACTAAGAGCAATTGAGACTGGGTATGGTGGTGCTCGCCTGTAATCCCAGTGCTTGGGAGACTGAAAACAGAGGAGGATCACTAAAAGTCCAATCTGTGTAGTAAGACCCAGTAGACCCTGTACTAAATAAATTAAAAAAAAAATTGAACAGTAGCCAGAAGCAGTGATGCATGCCTGTAATAAGCCTGTTACACAGGAGGTTAAGGCAGAAAAATAAGTTTGAGGCCAAATTGGGCAACTTTGAAATTGGGTAAGAGGACTGTGGATGGAGTTCAGTTGTAAAGTGCTTGCTTAGCAAGTGAGAGGCCCTGGGCTCAATCTCCAATACTGCTAAAAAAACAAAACAAAATTTGAAACCCAAAACTCATTTTACTCTCATCTTTGCACTTTAGTTTTGGCTTTTGTTTGGCATATGTAAATTGCCAGCATCACAACTGTAGCACTTAACTAGTGTTATTATTACAAATAAGGCTTCTGTACTTAAGTACAAGTGCTGACAACCAAAAAAACTTACTACATGACTAATGGGTGCATACAGAGCACAAAGAGCAGATACATTTGGAAAAGGAATGATTCATCTAAGAGAAAAGACAATGCAAGATGTCACATACTACTCACAATGGTACATAACTCAAATTTTATAAACAAATTTTTTTCTAGAGTTTCCCACTTAGTATTTTCAAACTGAAACTGAACACAGGTAACAAACAACAGAAAATAAAATTGCAGGTGTAGGGGGGAATTACTGTCTACTATTTAGATCTTTAAAACTGCTAACATTTTTTAATTTTAATAATTTTATTGAGAAACAAATAGTAATGAGACAGTTTCAAAACTGATTAGTAGGACAGTTTCAATAATAATTACATTGCATATTGTTGTCTTAGTGGTTATTCATTGTACAAGATGCAGACATGATATCCTGTCCACAAAAACTATTAGAACAAATCTTTCTATTAATTGAATTAAGAGAATGCAGCTGTATATCTATCCTAACTACTTTGAATATACAGATACAAAATGGTCATTCATTTGTATCCCCCTTTTTTGTTTAGTTTTGTCAAGGAAGAGTATTCCATTGTCATTTAAATATTCTAAGTGTGTGGATTCAACAAAATATTCCAATATAGTCCAGTAGGCCATAATAATAGTGGGTTATCTGTAGAAGTGGCAATGTCAGAAGTTGTGGACTTGAGCCTTTTACAGCTCCAGAATATTAATATGGCTTTACTTTTTATACCTCGTTTTTATAATTTTCTGCTGAATGGTTAAGAACAAGATAAAGCAAGACCTATATAACAAGAAATGTAACTTTTGTATCTGATAAGGTCAGTCAAATCCCCTCAGGATTTATCCTGAAACCCCATACTGCACTTTGTAGATCCTTTGCCAGTGTCAGCCATGTGGATGAGTCATGGCCATTGCTTAACCAATTTGCTCTCTGTGGAAGCCTGAGAGAATGTTTTCTCTCCATGTGACTCTCCTTAGGCACACTCTACATCCTCGATCACATTCCTCTGTGGCCCCATAATCTCCTTGATCAGAAAATTTGGGACACAACTGAGTTACATGTTACAGTACAGGTTCTCCTATGTCCTGAGTCTTCAGTGACTATGAAAGGCTAGCGCCAAAATGCTGGCTGTCCTTGCAGCCTTTCTTTTCCTCTAATTTTTGGTTTGTAAATTTAGGTTGTTAACCCTCCAGAAGAGAAGCTTATTATTACCCTTCAACATATGTATTTGGGTTTAACCTAACTATCTGTCTGAATATCAAACATTTTAGGCATAACATGGAACAGGTATTTTCCTTCAAATATTGATATGTTAAACTTTAAGCCCCTACAGAATATGAAGAAAAAAATTAAAAAATAAATAAAAATATTTAAAATATATAAATAAACAATTATATATTTTTTCACAGAAATTTAGAAATCTAACCATATACAGCATTATAGCAGGACTGTTGCTCACATTTTAAAGAGTATAACCTAGTTTCTGCACAAATAAAAGGATAGTGGGAAGTGAGTTAACAAGAAGGGAAGAAACTCTTGTCAATTAAAACAAATTTAAGCTAGATAACAACCAAATGCAACATGTGGACCTTAGACCAATTATAAAAAGATATTTTTGTGACAATGAAAGAAATATGTACAGAGATTATCAGATGATAATAGATATTACTAACACCATTAGGTCTAAGAATATTTGGTATGTAATTTAAAAAAAAAAACATCTGGTTGGGTATCATTATAATACAATTTTTACATAGCAATATTTATTTGCAAACATGGAGATATATAAAAAAGGAAATAAATAAACTGTTGCCTAGAGGAAGTGAAATGTGAGATTAGAAATGTTAGGTTACTGTAATGCTGTAACCCTTATATTTCTGTTGGCTTTCTAAAACAAGTACATGTGTACAGCAAATAACCACTAGGAAGAATGTATGCAATGTGTTAATTATTGAAACTATCCTTCCAGTTTGGTTTGAAACTGTCTCATTGCTATCTGTTTATCAATACAATTATGGAAAAAAAGTACATGGACTTTGAGAACAATTTAAAATGCATATTTTAAAAAATGATGCAAAAGATAAATTGTAGCCAGGTGCAGAAGCACACATCTATAACCCCAATTACTTGGGGAGGAAATTCAAGGCCACCCTGGGTAAGATCCAATCTCAAAATAAAAGATAGAAAGGGTTGAGGGTAGAGCTCAGAGCAAAAGCAGGCACTGGGTTCATTTCCCAGGACTGAAGGACAGAGCAGGAAGGAGAGAAGAGAAAGAGGGAGACAGAGGAAGAGAGGCAGTGAGTGAGGGTGGGAGAGGGAAAGACAGAGGGAGAAAGAGGGAAGGAGAAAAGTAAGAGAGGAAAAAGGGAGGGACGAAGGAGAAGGAAGGAGGAAGAAGGGCTGAGATGGAGAACAACTCTATCAGTTTCACAGAAACAAAGTCCCACTTCTCATTACTTTTACCCAGATGAATGCTCTGACAAGTGTATCTTTCATCTACCCTGCACACCACTAGCAATAAACTTTACATAGGACTATTCTTGAGAAAAGTCTAGTGAGAGCTGAGTCATACGAAAGACATTTCCTAAAGGAGGAAAAAATAAATTAACAATAACCAAGGCAAAATCAGAATCTTTGGGAGATGAGCAAAGAAGAAAGACATTTCCAAGAGTGATTCATAGATCAAATAGAGAATAGAAAACGTGTTGCAATATGGTGGAATTAAACATCTATATTTCTCCAAACATAAGCAGAAAACACATGTTCAAAGAAATTTAGACTTCTAAATTCCAACTCCAGAATATAAGGAAAGAACAGAGAATGGAGAAGCCCAATGTGGTGGTGCATGCCTGCAATCCCAGCACTCAGCAGGTTGAGGCTGGAGGATTACTGCGAGTTTGACGCCAACCTGAGCTACAAAGTGAGCTCAAGGCCAGGCTGACCTGAATAGTGAAACCCTCTGGCTCAAAAAGACAAACAAAAAAAGCCACACAGAGACTGGATTGAGGAAGATAGGGGAAAAACTCACTTGACCCTGACAAATGGCAGGGAAGGCAGATCTGAACAAGACGCAAACAAATAATACTGTGTGTGTAGGGGCCAGGGAGATGGCTCAGTAGAATAAATGCTTCCCTGGGAAGCGCAAGGGTCTGAGTTCAATCCCTGGTTCCGCAAAAACAAACAAACAAACAAACAAACAAACAAACAAACAAACCAAAAAACCCAAAACAATACTGTGTGTGAGCAGACCAGTGGTATAGGAGGATGAAAAAGACACTGAGTGCTAAAAGGAGCATACTAATGAGAATCTCTCTTTGACTTGGAAGAAAGGATAAACTAACTCAATACAAATCCTTGTATGATAAGGAGGTCATTGTCAGCTACAGAAGTTTTACTTCCTAAGTGAAAATTTTCCTGTATGGTCTTCAATACTAAGCTGTAAGTAGTGAGTCCAGGAAGAAATGCCCTTACTTAAAGTGAATGATGACAATTCTAAAAAAAAAAAAAAAAAAAAATCAAATCTATACAATGATACTCTTAAGATTATGGAGCCACAGAGAAATGTGTTCGAGGATTTAAAGTGGGCCTGGGGAGAATCACATGGAGAGAAAAAGCATTTTTTCAAGCTTTCACAGAGAGCAAATTGGTCAAGCAATGGCCGTGACTCATCCTCAGGTCAGACACTGACAAAGAATGTACAAAAGGTGGTACAGGGCTACAGGATAAATCCTGAGAGTACCTGACTGACCTTATCAGATACAAAAGTTACAATTCTGGGTATATAGGTCTTGCTATATCTTTGTCTTAACCGTCCAGTAGAAAAGTATAAAAATGAGGTATATAAAGTAAATCCATATTAATATGATGAGCTACAAAAGGCTCAAGTCAATAACTTCTGAGGATAACCCACTAATATTATAGACTGCTAGACACTATTAGATGTTTAGTTGAATTCAAACACTTAAAGTATTTAGATGCCAATAGAATATTTACCTCTGACAGGACAAAAATAAATAAATAAATAAATAAATTTTAAAAAAGAAAAAAAAATGGAAATAGAAAGAAGCAGTCAATGCTCTAATTAGCTTCGTCTTCTTTTTTTCAATTGTTTGTACTTTTTCTTTTCTTAATTTCTTATACATTTCTCCAGTTTTTTCTTCTTCCAATATCTGGTAATATGAATAGCTGGTTGTAAGACAATACCATGTATTACAACAAATACTGTGAAATTCATATTACTTTGTTAAGTAAAATTCTGTATGAGTTGTCAAAAAAAATTAAAAAAAAAAACAATGATGCTCTAAGAAACAATAAAAGAAGAATCTACAAAGTGAAAGAAAACATTGATTTTGATTGGTCAATGCTAAAACACAGTCTCGTACAATTCTAAAACAAACAACAAATCAACAACAACAAAACCTATAGGCATCCAAGCAAATAAATCAAGTGATCTAGGAAAGAAAATAATCAGGCTTTTTCTCTGAGTAACATTCAAAGCTGGGAAATAATAGATAATCATTGATACCAAATTAAGTACTAAGTTAAAGTATTGAGGCCTGAAGTCCTTAGGAAACTGTCTACATTAAACCTTTGGGGGAACAGTATGGCTTAAGAAGTTTAGACGCAGCTAACTATAACTCAAATATAAGCATTAAAGAAATTTTTAATATACAAAACCTCGAAGACTCTTTTTCCTAAATTACAAGCTCCATAAGGTCAAGACTTTGTTTTGTACACTTACTTGCCTGTGTCCAGAACAGTGTTTTATTCTTGCTATCACTATTATAAATGTGGCTTCTTTTCTTCTATATCTTCTTCTTGGTGATGTATACATAAAAGCTATTCATTTTTATTTGTTGATTATGTGCCACCTTACTGGATTCTTTTAGTATTTGTAGTGTACTCTTGTATTTTTTTTAGGGCTACAAAACCATCTAGAAATAAAAATAGCTTTATAGTTTCCTTTACAGTTCTTACAGTGTTTTTTCTCTTCCCTAATATGTAAGTAAACCTAATGAGAAATATCCAAAAACTATAAAGAAAAACCTGGAAAGACACTAGATAGATACAAACACACTACATCTTCTTGAATGAAAAATCTTCTTATTATAATAAGATAATAAGGATGGCAAATTGCTGACCATTAATTATCTACCATAAATAATCCCACAGGCTTTTCTCTGGGAATATATAGAGTTAAGTCCAAAAATAATATGCTAAAGTGAACAATCAACCAAGAATAGCTAGGGTAGCTTTGAAAAAAGAAGTGTACATAACTGAAAAAAGGAAGTGCCTAAGTGTCAAGAATAAGAAGACTTGCTTTTGAGGTGTCTATTGGATTGCTTATATTTTTAAAAAAGTATTCAAATAGTATATTATCAAAAAATTTAAGGACTGGAAAGTGGGCATAAAAGAAGGTGGCATGAAATTTCTAAGCTAGAAATTTAATTTCTGAGCCAAGAGATCATGAGAGTTCTGAAGTATAATGGAAGTATGATCACCATGACAGAAGGGTTTTTTTTTTTTTTTTTTTTTTTGTATTTTAGAAGGGTCTACAGGGTGTTCAGGGTCTCACTACTAGATAGGATGTTACAGCCTCCCAAGAGCTGGGATCACAGGCACTCGCCACCATGCCCAGGGGCAGGGCCGGCATCACGTGGAAAAAAGTTAAAAGGAATCTAAGTGTGAAATAAACGTATCTTAAAAATACTATATATCCTTCAAATACCAAATGCATAAGAAAATGCAAAGGAAAGTCCAAGGAATAGAGAGACAAAAATCCCAAAAGTACATTGCAAACAAATTAGAGAAGTCTGGCATCCTGCAATTACACTGGGGTATTGGAAGGGGCCTGCTGTGCTGACCCCACCCCAGGGCGTGCTGAGACAGCAAATGAGACTGGGCAGGTGGCGCATGCCTGTAATCCCAGCACTTGGGAGGCTGAAAACATGAGGATCACTACGAATCTGATCTGTGTAGTGAGACCCTGTACTAAATACACACACAAAAAAATAAAATATACATTGGGGTATAGGACCTCTACGTTAAAAAAAGGGGGAGAACTCTCTTACAAGAATAATGTTGAAATGTCATGACAATCCAAGGCATTCATACCATTTGTGACTCTAGATGTGCGGCCTTTTAGAAAATCTTGGGAAGTATGAACGCTTTAATGAAAACTGTCATGTAGCCAGCTCCTTTAGAGGTTGATTTTTGACATATTCACCTGGAAAGTGCCTCCAGAACATTTCTTCCTCCATCACCCATGGCTCCTCCTCCTGTTCCAACTTGAAGATTACATCTGGTTTGGTAACTTCACAGCCTATTATGGTAATGAACAAAGAGCTTCGATGTTAATGCTGGAGACAACCACACAGGCCTTGTGCTGAACTGCAGGGGCTTGAAGGCCTATGAAGAATGAGGATAAAGAAAACCACAATGGACACAAAGTAAATAGTCTCTATGCTGATGACTAACATACAATTATGTGGAAAAAAAGGGAAGGCCAATTAACTGCCAAACCAAAGTCACCACACATTTCAGAAATGGCAAGAAAATTTGGCTTTAACTGCAAAGTTACCCTTACCCACTGTGACTAGGTTGCTATAGTTCTCCAGCATCACATCACGGTACAAGATCCTTTGAGCAGGTTTCATTTGCTGCCATTCTTCCTGAGTAAGGTCCACAGCCACATCTTTAAATGTTACTGTTTCCTGTAAAATACAATCCTAATTTGAAATAATCTAAGGTATTGAGTATTATTATTGAGGTAAGTATTGAGGTTAAAAAAAAGAACTTATTTAACTAGTATTCAGGAGTCAAGACTGGGCATGGTGGTGTGTGCCTGTAATCCCTTGGGAGGCTGCAGGTGGATCACTAAGAGTCCGATCTAGTAGTAAGACCCTAAACACCCTGTAGACCCTTCCCTAAAATTTAAAAAAAAAAAGGATGCAGGAGTCAGATTTCATTAAAATTATTTACTTGGTTTTTATATTTACCTAATTTTTTAAATTTAAGACTTTAATTATCCTTATAATTTTCTCTGATTTTCCCCTTGATTTGGTTTGTTCACATATATTGTTGATAATTTATAAATATTTGATGATGATGATACTAAAGTGTACATTAAGTAACCATTCTAATGATAGCTATGTTGGTACTAAAACATATACAAATGTTACAGTCTTATTTTCAAGGCCAATCATGGAATCCTCCCTTTCCATTTTACCAGGTAGGAAAGGATGTGGGAAGATTCTGCAAGAGGATATGTTTGTTATTCCTTTCTTAGACATGCTAGGAATTTGGAATTTTTGACAGAACAAACATTTGGGTTCTGAAACAAAGTTTTAAAAAACGGACAAACTGTGCAATTAATTTACTGATATAGCTAACTCATTTTGCTAAGGGTATATAGCTCCAGCTCTCCCTGAACTGTTGCTGACCCAGTCAAGGATGCCTGGGTCAGTAGCTCAGATCTGCAACTTCTTTTCTCCTTCCTTCTTTCCCACTGGCCATACTATATGATACAATAAATTGATATTCAATCATTTGCTCTACTGAGCATCTTTCTTAATTGTAGTGTTTCTTTACTGTGCTATTTTCCTTTATTCAGAGTATTATCTTATAGGTTCTTATATTTCTTTTTTTCTGCTGTAATTTGTTTCCCTTGTTCGCTCCAACACTGTCCCCACCCTCAAGTCCTCTGCCTCTACCTTTGTCCCAGAGATCACACTGGGGACGGCCTTTGCTTAGCTCAGCCTTAGCACTGCCTCTCACTAACTCTGTTCTCTGGGATGCATGGCATTTAAATCAGGGCCTCCAGTAATTAACTTTTTTTTTTTTTTTTTTTTTTTGGCAGTACCGGGGATTGAACTCAGGCCCTTGTGCTTGCCAACCCTGCACTTGCCAGGCAAGCGCTTATTCTACTGAGCTATCTCCCTGGCCCAACTTTTGCTTCTGTAAAAAGACATTTTCTTCCTTTTTGGGGGAGAAGAGATGGAAGTCTCTCTCAATCCTCATCCTCTTGTGTTTCCCACAAGGCATCAATCTCCCTACTCACAGTAGATCTTGATTTTCTGATGTTGCATCTCTGAAATTCTTTAATGTGGTGTATAAAATAACAGCTACTGATAGAAAAATATGTTGTTTAAAAAATCTTCATTATCAGAAGTAAGAGCAGCTATGCATTCTGACCTTTAATCCCTTTCTTAGTTTCTCCCTATCAGGCTGGGGCAAAGGCAACTGGGAATAATAAAGTTGAATATTTAATTATTTATGCAAGGAATTTTGACTCCCTTGGGGATCTTGGTCTATTTACCTAATTTTGTATCACACAATGAAGGGAAACACAACACATTAGAATTGTTTTGTCACCGTATGTTAATTATTGAGTCAGCAAACATTAACTCATCATTTACTAGATGATGAATCCATGGAGTCAGTGGTCACTGATTTTTACTGGGCTATCACAGAGATGAAAAAGTTGGATATGACTCAGAGGTTTTAAATGAATTAAAACCTGGCCAGTTGATTGTGTGATCTAGTGAGAAAAGGCACATAACAGAGAATGGAAAGGAAAGAGGAAAAAAGCAGGAGAAGAGAGTGTATCAAAATTTGAGAATATAAAGCAGAAATTTCCTACAGGAATTCCAGATTGAAAATGTCCCCTATGCAATCAGATGGAGAATAAAGATGAAAATGTTTTAGCCATTAACCTAAAATGAAAATCTGAATCCACAGCTGAAGGATATAAGTGGTTTTAGACAATATGCACAGCGGGTAATAGGGTCATGGACAGGATCAACAGTTAAACATCAAAGAAAGAGGCTCAGTTTTTATTTTATTTATAGCCAAATTATTAGGCTAGAAACAATATGACTCGATCACAAGTATCTAGTTCTTCTCCCCCATTTAAAAATTTCAATATTCATAAAGGCTTAGAGAAAGAAAATTATTCACATATACCATATTTGGTGGAATTTATTTTAAAAAATGTACAAATGGGATGAGACAAAATGGAAAGTACAAATGGAAATCACCAAAAGCAGAACTGCAAGAAATGCTGCAGAGAAATCATTATGATCATCAATATTGTCACTACTGTCATCTGCTGAAAACTTGTCAGGCAATGTTATAACTACTTTTGATCCCTTAACTTCTGTAATTCCCCTAACAAGGCTATGGACTAGTTATTACTGTATTATTATCCATTTAAAAGGGAAGAGAACTGGGGTTAAATGTAATTCTCTGGTCATAAACTGATTACTTGTAGAGATGAGAATTCTAGTCCAGTATGGCTCAAAGTTATAGTTTCTCACACATCATACTATATTTCCTCTAGAAAAAGAGCAGAAATCATCTCAGAATCTCACAAATGTCCTGATTCACCACAAACAACAGAGAAAGGCTTTATCTTAAACTCCTTTTGTTTATTGCTGAGGTTTTACTTAAAAGCATCTAAAACCACCAAGACAGGAAACCAGAGGAAAAATATGATAGATAATAAAATAATAGTGATACATTATCATGACTTTACAGTGAGATAGTTCATGAAGCAATGAGGAGAAAGGATAAAGACAAAACCAGATGAAGAAAACTAGCTTTTGCTGCAATGGTTTCTCTAATTATGGTATAAATAAAAGCACACATAAAATATTCTTGTTGTTACTGCCAATACATGACTAACCAAACTAGTTAAATAAACTCACAAAGGGTTGGGGAGATAGCTCAGTGGAATAAGTGCTTGCCTGGCAAGTGCAAGGTCCTGAGTTTGGTCCTTGGTACCACCAAAAAAAATAAATAAAAGATAAACTCATAAAAATATCTGTTTAAAATTTGAGCTGAAGCAGGGGTAGTGGTACACATCTATAAATCCAGTACTCAGGAGGCTGAGGCAAGAGGATCGTCCCAAGTTTGAAGCCAGCCTGGTCAATATAGTGAGTTTAAGGTCAGTCTGAAACACAAATCTAGGGGTGGGGGGGAAAGACTAGCTAGGTACAGTAGTGCACGCTTATAGTCCCAACTACAAGTGTGGCTGAGGTGGAAGGATCACTTAAGCCCAGGATTCAAAACTAGACTGGGCTCAGGCTCCAGAAAAGACTTCATTGAAGAATGAAGGAATCATTAAAATAACTTTAGAAGAGGCTGCGGAAATGGCTCAGTGGAATATGTGCTTGCCTGGCAAGCGCAGGGGCCTGAGTTCAATCCCTGGTCCTGCAAAAAAATTAATTAATTAATTAATTAACTTTAGAGCAAATACTTGGTATAAAAGACATGGTAAATGTAAAAATAAATTAATTTTTTACTTTAAAAGGCCACATAGTATATGTCTACATATACTGCCATCTCCAAAATTGTTATCTTGATAATTTTAATAAATTAAGCAAACACTTGATAAATTCAAATGAAGAAAATATGCTAAAAATAAAATACAATAAAGCACAACTAAAATACATAAAAATAATGAAATATAATTAACCAAGCCTAGGGATTAAAAGGAACATGGAATTTAAAAAGTAAGTTTTTAAAACGTGATTAAGAAGAGTTCCACTTTCTAGAGACGTATCCATACACTAGGTTCCCAGTAAAGCAAATGAAAAAAAAATTTTTTTTTTAATTATATAAAACCAATTATTTGGGAGGCTGAGGCTGGAAGCTCACAAGTTCAAATCAAGTATGGGCAACTTAAAAAGATCTTGCCTCAAAATAAAAATAGAATGGGCTTCGGAAGTAGCTCAGTGCTTACCCATGCATGAAGTCCTGGTTTCAATCCAGCACCTCAAAGAAAACAAACAGAAAACAAAAATAATAGTCTCTGAATCAGGCATGGTGGCATGCTCCCAGGTTCTCAGGGGCCTAAAGCAGGAGCCCTGATGGAGCCTAGGAATTCAAAGGCAGCCAGGAAAATACAGAAAGGCCTATGAGTCTGAGGCAGGAGGACAGCCATGAGTTCAAGGCCTGCGTGGGCCACATATCTGAAGGCTAGTCTGAACTACATAGTGAGATCCTATCTTAAACAAAACAAAATGAAACAGCCCCCAATCTCCTAACAAAGCCCCAGTCCAAAAAACAATACCCTGGAAATTGTCCTAAGGGAACAACCAAATATTTTTTCAAAAGAATCTACTAAAATGGCAAAAACTTTTGATGGTATGCGTGCATATAGACCCATATCCCTGGTGAACACAGAAGCAACTCCCCCCAATACTAACAAATCAAAACCAACAACATATGAAAAATTTCATTCACCAGAATCAAGTGAGATTACCCCAGAAATGCAAGGATAATGCAATCAATAAATACAATGCATCATATTAACAGAATGAAGGATAAAAACCATATGATCATCTCAACAAACAGAAAAAGCATTTGATAAAATTTAATATACCTTCATATAAAACTCCCCAAATAAGGTACAGTATACAAGAACTATACCACAACACAATTATGTAAGGACCACATATGATTAAACAGCCTACATCATAATGAATGGGGAAAATCTGAAATTATTTCCTCTAAGATCAGGAATGAGACAAAAATATCTACTTTTACCACTTTTACTCAATATGGTGTTGGAAATCTTAGTCAGAGCAATAAGAGAAAGAAACAAAGTATAGCATACATGACTTTCAAAGAAAGAAAAACCTGAGTGCCAGCCAAATAGCTCAGCGGATTAAAGTGCCTGTAAGCAGGCGCAGGGGCCATGGGTTCAATCCCTGGGCCTGCCGTGCCAGCCCTGATGAGACTGGGCGTGGTGTCACGCACCTGTAATCCCAGCTCTTGGGAGGCTGTAAACGGGCAGATCACTATGAATCCGATCTAGTAGTGGGACCCTGAACACCCTGTAGACCCCTCCCTAAAATACAACAACAACAAAAAAAGAAAATATTTTAAAATGATCAAAGAAAGCCTCTGTTGTTCCAAGTGTATTTAAAGATATCTGCAGGAAACATTCTAAAAGGAAATTATGAAAACAGCATTATTTACAGTGGTATCACCCAAAAAGGAAATTAAGAAAGCAACATCATTTACAATAGTTACTGAAAGAATAAAATACTTAGGAGCAGATATAACATATTAAGTGTAAAACTTGTATTTTGAAAACTCCAAAATACCACTAATATTTTAAAAGTACAAAAGATGTCTCACATCCACAGATCATTAAACTTAGTATTATCAATATAACAATATTTCCAAATTAATCTACAAAATTTCTGTCAAAATGCAGCTGCTTTTTGTGCAGAAATATACAGGCAGATACTAAAATTCATATTGAAATGCAAGGGGTCCAAAAGAGCCAAAACAATATTGAAAAAATACAATTCTGAAATTCAACTTCACAATTCCAAAAGTGCAGGGATTGAACTCTGGACCTTGCATTTGCCAGCCAGGCATTTACACCACTGAGGTATATCCCTGGCCCTAGATAGTCATAATAAATCAATGAAATAGACTGAGATTCTAAAAATAAACTTCACATTTATTTTCAACTGACTTTAGACTACAGTGACACGATAATTCATTAGGAAAAAGTTTTTCAGTAAGTGGTATTGAGACATTTGGATTATCTATCTATAGAACAATAAAACTGAATCACCACCTTAACTCACACTCAAACTGTGTAATCCTCAGAAGGAAATACATATTTAAATCATAATTTTGGATCAGGAAATGATTTCTCAGCTATTATACCAAATATACAAAAGAAAATCAAATAAAAATGGACATTAGAAAAATTTAAAAAAAAAATTGTGCCTAGGGGCAACATCAAAGGGGGAGGGCACTAACAAAGGCTACCAAAATGGAACAACCTTGAAAACATTACACTCAGTGAAAGAAAAAGTAATAAGACTGTATACTGTATCATTCAATTTGCTTGAAATGTCCAGACTAGGCAAATCCAAATTCACAGAGATAGAAAGTGTATCTGTGCTTACCTACATTAGAGCCTTAGGAGACAAAATAGAAAATGATAGTTAATTGGCACAGGGTTTCATTTTAGGGTGATAAAAATGTTCAAGCACTGATTATGGTAAAGGCCATGAATACAATAAAAACCACTGAATTATACTTTTCTTTTCTTTTTTTTTTTTGCAGTTCTAGAGATAGAACCTAAGGATGCTGTGAATGTGAGGCAAGCATTCTGACACTGAGATACAGTCCTAGCCCCAAACTGTATACTTGCAATGGCTAATTTTGTCTTTCCTATATTGCTTGACTACCGGTAAATTCCTTTACTGTCCATGTCACTGGCCTTCTATAAGTGGCATGGCATATGTCAAAACTTTCTTTAAAGTTAGGAGACTATATTTCAACACATTTAGGTTTTAAAAATCTCCATTAAAAATTTCATTTGAATATGTTAGTGATAAATTAATTATTTAGCATATCTTCATTTCCTACCAATAATGAATGTCCCAATACTAACATGGATCGCTGTCTGAGGTATTTGTTAAGGCAAAAGGAATGCTAGTGGACATGTGACTGAATGCCCGAAACGTGCTTAGGCCCTATAACTTGTACACCAGTATGCCAGTCACCAAGCAAGTGAAGAGTCTGCTCTAAGAACCATTTGTCCTTTTACCTACATCAAAGAATGAACACATGCAGGAGAAATGGCCTGCCTCATAGCCTATCCTGTGATAGGTTACACATTGGATGCCATCTTCAACCAATATGTAACCTAAAGCAGATCTGCTCACACAATTATTCTGTGGACTCCAGGCATAAAATAAATGCCTGTTATTCAACCCTTTAAAAAGTTGCAAAGATAACCAATTGACACGTTACCACTTGAAAAAAAAATTCAACTTACTATTCTCTTCAAATCAAGGAAAATTTAGCTATTTTCATTGGTTAACGAAAAGTTGCATAATCTGATGTCAACGGTTCAAATCTTGGCTTCACAGTTTACTGTATAACCTTGAGAAGTAGGCAAACTTGACTGTGTTCTCATTGGTAAAGTGTGAAAGGCTGATATAATGACAAAAAAAAGAGAAGGGGCAGGGAGATAGCTCAGCAGCATAAGCGCATGCCTGGCAAGCTCAAGGTCCTGAGTTTGATACCTGGTACCAAAAAAAAAGAAGAAGTACTGAGAACAGAACTTGCCCCCAGTAAATCATTACATGAAGATTTCAGGGGCCAGAGAGATAGCTCAGTAAAATAAGTGCTTGCCTGGCAAGCATAAGGGCCTGAGTTCAATCCCCGGTTCTGAAAAAAAAAAATAAAAATAATGATAATAATAAAGATCAGAAAAAATTAGATCTTAAAAAAATCAAATCACATTTCATATTATTTTGACTCCTCCTACTACTAAAAAGCACACACACACACAAAAGATTAATATACCACTGATCCTAGTAAGAAGCATTAAGATTTCTAAAGGTTTTTGCGAGTAACAGAGAACCTTCTTCACTTTAAAAAAATCCAACAGCATATGTCTGATAAAGGTAGTGTTACAAAAGACTGATCTGGTATTTAATAAAGATGAACAACTTGTTTTCTATATGCAGAAATGATTCTACTGATAGAATTATCAGTAAATTCCTACCTCTAACGAATTTCAAATTATGTTCTAGTTAAACACTATATATTAATAGCAAAACCTTGAAAAGAAACCTAATGTAACAGAAGAAGAGTTATCTTTAAAAAAATATTGGGAACTCAGGAAAGAAGACTACGAAACACTCATTGTTATTATGACTAAACTATCTTATTACATATACTTATTTATCATCTATTACATGTAACTATCCCAATTCAAGTGTCAGTGCACTTGATAAGAGCAGAAGTGTTCAAAATCTGTTCATAAATGACCAAAGAAAGAACTCTACATAAATCATAATACTGATGTAGGCATTCTTAAAATTCTCTAATTTTGAATAGAAAAGGGAATAACAAAACAGACTATAGCAACAGGCAACAGCTAAAGTATGCAGTTCTTTACCTTTGAGTACCATCTCAGAGAATACAGACCCTATGTCAGACTATATCGGTTTAAATCCTGAGTTTATTACTTACTGGTACAAAGTTATATAAGCTTTTTACCCTTTGTGTTTTACTTCCCACACCTATAAAAATTAAAATAATTGCATCTGTTTCACAGGCTTCTGACAATGATTATGTAAATCATGTAAAGTTTATAGCACAATACATCTAGTAGTAAGTACTCATATAAAGCTATTAATAGGATTTTTCTAATTGCTGCACAGTCGACTCAAAAGTAAAAGGAGACATGGAATCTATTTACATCCACATTCCAGAATGTGATTAAGACTGCAAGGCCTCAAATGCATGTTAGTCCATTTCGACTCGATAATCCAAACTGAAATACTTGGCTGTGTAATATGAATGAAAATACATACACTGGATAGCTAAGAGTATCCACACTGTATATCAGGATTCCTTTACCACACTTTATAGGCTTTTTACTCTTTAAATAAAATACATTATATAAACTAATAATTTAAAAT